>NC_053023.1:440813417-441113417 GCF_003073215.2 Triticum urartu
CTTCAAAGATTTATCATCAAGATTTCCAATGACAATACTCCTAGGAACAAATTTAAAGAATTCATTCTTGCCCAAGGGATCTCTTATAACTTCAACAAAATTTGGGTGAATAGTAATCATTTTAAGATCTTCTCTACTATTATTACTAGAAGTAGCACCCTTGTTCTTAGTGACTTGAGTAGTCTTGCCAATCTTCACGGGAGTTTTTTCAATAGTTTTAGAGGAAGAAAAAGGTGTACTTAAATTACTAAAGATTTCTTCCAGTTTATCGATCCGAGACAGGCTTTCTTCAATTCTTTCATGAATCACGGTCCCCTTTTCTTTTAACAACTTAAAAACTTTTCCCGCTTTTGACCCAAACTTAGTAGAAAAATTATGCATCTTTTTATCAGAATTTTCAATGTGTTCTTCAATGAGCGTTTTCTTTTCAATAGCATCTAATCTCTCCATGACATGCCCAAGAGTCAAAGGTGTTTAATTAATCATAAGAGGTGGTGAGCCTACCAAATTTCCCATAGCATTAAAAGCATCAAGAGAGTGACACATCAGGACATTTCCACCGGTAGTCGTACCAAGGATGAATCTATACCAAGTGGTGATGCCCACATAAAAACAACAAAGAAGAACAACGACGGATTGCTTACGGATAGATCTATTATGAGCGTTGCAAATCCTATACCAAGCATCTTTTAAAATTTCTCCTCCCCTTTGTTTAACGTTGAGAACCTCGTTCTCGGTAGTGTACGCAATAGAGGAAGAACTATCCATAGTGGCAAACAAGATTGCACACAAAAACAGATCCGACAAGAAAACGGTGAACGAAAAAGAGGGCGATTAAAAACGACAAATTTTTGTGAAGTGGGGAAGAGGAAAACGAGAGGCAAATGGCAAATACTGTAAATTGCGGGGAGATGAGATATTTGATTAGGAGCCTGGCAGATGTTGATGATCCTCCCCGGTAACGGCGCCAGAAATTCCTTTTCATGTCGGCTAGGACTACGTCGGTATTTCCCCAAAGAGGAAGGGATGATGCAGCACAACGACGGTAGGTATTTCCCTCAGTGATGAGACCAAGGTTATTGAACCAGCAGGAGAACAAACCAACATTACGTAAACAACACCTGCACACAAATAGCAAATACTCGCAACCCCGCATATTAAAGGGGTTGTCAATCCCTTTCGGGTAACGGCGCCAGAAATTGGCAAACGGAAGTGAGAGAGTTGTAAATATTGATAGATCGAACGCAAAATAAAATAAAGTGCAGCAAGGTATTTTTGTATTTTTGTTTTAATAGATGTGAAAAATAAAGCAAAGGAAAATAGACCGCAAAGGCAAATATATTAAAGAAGAGACCCGGGGGCCGTAGGTTTCACTAGTGGCTTCTCTCGAGAAAAATAGCAAACGGTGGGTAAACGAATTATTGTTGGGTAATTGATAGAACTTCAAATAATCATAACGATATCCAGGGAATGATCATTATATAGGCATCACGTCCAAGATTAGTAGACCGACTCCTGCCTGCATCTACTACTATTACTCCACACATCGGCCGCTATCCAGCATGCATCTAGTGTATTAAGTTCATGGAGAAACGGAGTAATGCAATAAGAACGATGATAGGATGTAGACAAGATCTATTTATGTAGAAATAGACTCCATCATTTTATCCTTAGTAGCAACGATACATACATGTCAGGTCCCCTTCTGTCACTGGAATCAAGCACCGTAAAATCGAACCCACTACAATGCACCTCTTCCCATTGCAAGATAAATAGATCAAGTTTGCCAAACAAAACCCAAATATCGGAGAAGAAATACGAGGCTATAAGCAATCATGCATATAAGAGATCAAAGAAACTCAAATAACTTTCATGGATAAAAAGATAGATCTAATCATAAACTCAAAGTTCATCCGATCCCAACAAACACACCGCGAAAAGAGTTACATCATATGGATCTCCAAGAGACCATTGTATTGAGAACCAAACGAGAGAGAGGAAACCATCTAGCTACTAACTACGGACCCTAAGGTCTACAAAGAACTACTCACGCATCATCGGAGAGGTCTCAATGGAAGTGGTGAACCCCTCCGTGATGGTGTCTAGATTGGATCTGGTGGTTCTGGACTCTGCGGCGGTTGGAATTGATTTTGGTCGACTCCCCTAGGGTTTCTGGAATATTGGGGTATTTATAGAGCAAAGAGGCAGTTCAGGGGGAACCCAAGGTGGGCACAACCCACCTGGGCACGCCTGGGGCCCTAGGCGCGCCCTGGTTGGTTGTGCTCCCCTTGGAGCACCCCCAGGTGCTTCTACGGCCCACTGGATGTCTTCTGGTCCGAAAAAATGCACAAAAAGTTTTGCTGCATTTGGACTCCGTTTGGTATTGATTTCCTGCGATGTAAAAAAACATGCAGAAAACAACTGACACTTCACACTATGTCAATAGGTTAGTGCCAAAAAGATATAAAATGATTATAAAACATCCAAGAATGATAATATAACAGCATGGAAAAATCAAAAATTATAGATACGTTGTAGACGTATCAGCATCACAAAAACCTTCTAGGTCCATGGAATAAGATTTATCATAGAGATCAAGCATGACAGTATGAGTATTGCGCTTAGATTAAAACTCAAACCTCTGCACAAAGGAATCGGTGAGGTGATAGTATTGTCGGCACTTGTCTGACAAGAAGTCCTCAAGGCCGGCATTTTGTACGTATGCATCAAACTCATCCTTGAAACCTTCACGAACCATAAATTCATCTGATGGCTATTCACAAGGCCGCACTTGAGCTTCCCTTGGTGGTTCAAGGTCCGGCTCGTGTATCACGAGCCTCCGTGCTTGCTTCCTCGAAGAACCACCTTGGTACATCCTCCTAGACATTTTTCTTCCTCTGAAAATTTCTGAAATTTTTAGGGACTCAAAATAAAAGTGAACCAAACTCAACAAAATTGATACTAACTACTCCTACAAGTGCCTAAAGGCTATATCACGCATCAAAACTACTTTGGACCATAAAAATTTGACGTGCAAGCTCAAGAACAAGGTCGCCACAACACCAAAAATTTGCAATAAATAGAGCACTAGAACAAAAACTAATTGGACCATTGGAGGTGTCACATACCGAAGAACAATCTCCCAAAGCAGTTTTGTGAATGGAGCTTTGAGCAAGGAGATCGAAAATGGCAACAAAATGAGCAAGAACACGAGTTTGAGCTATGGGATGATTTTTCTGGAGGAATACGAAGTGGATGGGTGCTGGAATAAGTGAAAGGGACCCACATGGGGCCCACAAGGTAGGGGGCCGCGCCTAGGGGGTAGGGTGCGCGCTCCCCCCTTGTGTCCCACTGGTGAGCCCCCATGGTGTGTGTTTAGTGTGAGAAACTCTCAAATATTCTATAAAAAATCATATTGAATTTTCAGGGCATTTGGAGAACTTTTATTTTCGGGGCATTTTTTATTGCACGGATAATTCAGAAAACAGACAGAAAATACTATTTTTGCTTTATTTAATCTAAATAACAGAAAGTAAAAAGTGGGTATAGAAAGTTGTGCCTTCTAAATTCATCCATCTCATGCCCATCAAAAGGAATCCATTAACAAGGTTGATCAAGTCTTATTAACAAACTTCTTCCGAATGACATGAAACCGAAGAATTTTTGAATAACACTAGGTTACCTCAATGGGGATATGCATGTCCCCAACAATAATAATATCATATTTCTTTTTAATAGTAGGAAGAGGGAATTCAAAACCTCCAATAGTAATAGTTGAAATTTTTCCAATAGAATTGATACTATGAACTTGAGGTTGTTTCTTCGGAAAGTGTACTGTATGCTCATTACCATTAACATGAAAAGTGACATTGCCTTTGTTGCAATCAATAACAACCCCTGCAATATTCAAAAAGGTTCTACCAAGGATGATCAACATACTGTCATCCTAGGGAATATCAAGAATAACAAAATCTGTTAAGATAAATACCGATTGGTACAGCAGTTGTTTTATCAGCCATTTTCAAAGAAATTTCAGTGGGTGTCAACTTATTCAATTCAAGTCTACGATATAAAGAGAAAGGCATAACACTAACACCGGCTCCAAGATCACATAAAGCAGTTTTAACATAGTTTGTTTTAATGGAGCATGGTATAGTTGGTACTCCTGGATCTCCAAGTTTATTTGGTATTCCACCCTTGAAAGTATAATTAGAAAGCATGGTGGAAATTTCAGCTTTAGGTATCTTTCTTTTATTAGTAACAATATCTTTCATATACTTATCATGAGGAGGCATTTTAAGCATATCAGTCAAACACATACGCAAACAGATAGGTCTAATCACTTCAGCAAAGTGCTCAAAATTCTCATCATCCTTTTTCTTGGATGTCTTAGGAGGAAAGGGCGTGGGTTTCTGAACCCATGGTTCTCTCTCTTTACCGTGTTTCCTAGCAACAAAGTCTCTCTTATCATAACGTTGATTCTTTGATTGTGGGTTATCAACATCAACAACAGGTTCAATCTCTACATCATTATCATTACTAGGTTGAGCATCAACATGAACATCATTATTAACATTATCACTAGGTTCATGTTCATCACCAGATTGTGTCTCAGCATCCGAAATAGAAATATCATTGGGATTCTCATGTGTGTCTATACCAGGTTCACTAGCATGCAAAGTCCTATCAGTTTTCTTTTTCTTTTTATTAGAAGGACTAGGTGCATCAGTATTAACTCTCTAAGAATCTTGCTCAACTCTCTTAGGATGGCCCTCAGGATACAAAGGTTCCTGAGTCACGTTACCACCTCTAGTCATAACCCTAACAACATTATCAGTATTCTTATTATTCGACTCATTAAGAAAATCATCTTGTGCCTTAAGTACTTATTCTGCTTGAGTTGTAACCATGGAAGCATGTTTACTAATAAGCTTAAGATCATTAATAGTTCTACTAATATAATCGCCCAAGTGGTCAAGCATGTAAGCATTACATTTCAATTGTCTACTAACATAAGCATTGAAGTTTTCTTGTTTAACAATGAAATTATCAAACTCATCCAAGCATTGACTAGCAGACTTCTTATGAGGAATATCACCTTCATCAAATCTATGGAGAGAGTTTACCTCTACTACCTGTGTCGGGTTATCAAGACCATATATTTCTTCAATAGGCGGTAAATTCTTAACATCTTCAGCTTTAGTACCTTTTTCTTTCATAGATTTATTTGCCTCTTGCATATCTTCGGGACCGAGAAATAGAATACCCCTTTTCCTCGGGTTGGCTTAGGAATTTGTTTAGGAAGTGTCCAATCATTATCATTACTCAATATATTATTCAATAGCAATTCAGCTTGCTCAATAGTTCTTTCCCTGAAAACACAACCAACACAACTATCCAGGTGGTAACTGGAAGCATCGGTTAGTCCATTATAAAAGATATCAAGTATTTCATTTTTCTTGAGAGGATGATCATGCAAAGCACTAAGCAATTGGACAAGCCTCCCCCAAACTTGTGGGAGACTCTCTTCTTCAATTTGCACAAAGTTAAATATTTCCTTTAAAGCAGCTTGTTTCTTATTAGCAGGAAAATATTTTTGAGAGTAGTATATCATATCCTGGGGACTACACACACAACCAAGAGCAAGAGAATTAAACCATAACTTAGCATCACCCTTTAAAGAGAAAGGAAACAATTTGAGAATATAGTAATAACGATTTTTTCCTCATGAGCAAATAGGGTGGCTATATCATTCAATTTAGTAAGATGTGCCACAACAGTTTCAGATTCACAACCATAGAAAGGATCAGATTCAACCAAAGTAATTAACTCGGGATCAACAAAGAATTCACAATCCTTATCAGTAACAAAGATAGGTGAAGTAGCAAAATTAGGATCATATTTCATTCTAGCATTCAAGGATTTTTCTTTCAGCTTAGCTAACAGTTTCTTAAGATATTCTCTATCATTGCAAGCAAAGAAGTCTCTAGCAGTTTCTTCATCCATAACATAAACCTCAGGTACAACAGGCAATTCATATCTAGGGGGGAATCATAATCTTCAGTTTCAACAATATCATTAGTTTCAGTAATTTCATTCTCTCTAACCCTAGCAAGTTGTTCATCAAGAAATTCACCTAGTGGCACAATATTATCAAGCAGATAAGTAGTTTCACCATAAGCATCATGCATAGCAGAAGTGGCATCAACAATAACATGCGACATATCGGAATCAGTAACAGGTGTAGGTTCCGCAAGTTTACTCAAAACAGAAGGAGAATCAAGTGCAGAGCTAGATGGCAGTTCCTTACCTCCCCTCGTAGTTGAGGGGAAAATCTTGGTTCTTTGATCTTTCAAATTCCTCATAGTGATCAGCAGATATAAATCCTAAGTGACTCAGAGAATAGAGCCATGCTCCCTGGCAACGGCACCAGAAAAAGGTCTTGATAACCCACAAGTATATAGGATCACAATAATTTTCGAGGGTGGAGCATTCATCCCAAATTTATTGATTCGACACAAGGGGAGCCAAAGAATATTCTCAAGTATTAGCAGCTGAGTTGTCAATTCAACCACACTTGAAAGACTTAATATCTATAACAAAATATTTAGTAGCAAAGTAGTATGGAAGTAGAGGTAACGGTGGCAAAAGTAACAGTAGCAGTTTTGTAGCGATTGTAACAGTGGCAATGGAAAAGTAACTTAGCAAAGATCAATATGAAACGAGCTCGTAGGCAATGGATCAATGATGGATAATTATATCAGATGGCATTCATCATGCAACAGTTATAACATAGGGTGGCACAGAACTAGCTCCAATTCATCAATATAATGTAGGCATGTATTCCGAATATAGTCATACATGCTTATGGAAAAGAACTTGCATGACACCTTTTTTCCTACCCTCCAGTGGCAGCGGGGTCGTATTGCAAACTAAGGGATATTAAGGCCTCCTTTTAATAGAGTACCGGACCAAAGCATTAGCACTTACTGAATACGTGAACTCCTCAAACTACGGTCATCACCGGGAAGTGTCCCGATGATTTTCACTCCGGGGTTGACGAATCATAACACGTAGTTGACTATAACTTGCAAGATAGGATAAAGAACACAAATATATTCATGAAAACATAATAGATTCAGATCTGAAATCATGGCACTCGGGCCCTAGTGACAAGCATTAGGCATAGAAAAGTCATAACAACATCAATCTTAGAACATAGTGGATACTAGGGATCAAACCCTAACAAAACTAACTCGATTACATGGTAAATCTCATCCAACCCATCACCGTCCAGCAAGCCTACGATGGGATTACTCACGCACAATGGTGAGCATCATGAAATTGATGATGGAGGATGGTTGATGATGATGATGGCGATGATTTCCCCTCTCTGGAGCCCAAGACGGTCTCCAGATCTGCCCTCCCGAGGAAGAACAGGGCTTGGCAGCGGCTCCGTATCGTAAAACGCCATGAATCCTTCTCTTTGATTATTTTCTCCCCAAATGTGAACATATGGAGTTGGAGTTGAGGTCGATGGAGGTCCAGGGGCCTCACAAGGACAGAGGGCGCGGCCTAGGGGGGTGGCCGCGCCCTCCACCCTTGTGGCCATGGTGTGGGCCCCCTTTGGTTGATTATTTCACCAATATTTTTTATTTATTCCAAAACTAATCTCCGTGAAGTTCCAGGTCATTCCGAGAACTTTTATTTCTGCACAAAAATAACACCATGGCAATTCTGATGAAAACGTCAGTCCGTGTTAGTTCCATTCAAATCATGCAAGTTAGAGTCCAAAACAAGGGCAAAAGAGTTTGGAAAAGTAGATACGATGGAGACGTATCAGGAGACCAGCCCCGGACATCAAGAATGCGGCGAACATCATGAGGTTGCATACTGGCTTGAACAACAACATAACGGCCTGCAGCACACAACTCTCTGCCATCAATTGTTCAGAACCAACGACAAGTTGAAGTTCCCGGCAACCGTAGTTCCTTTATGCAACAAATATGCCTTGGGCGCAATCATTGCAATGATGCCAGCATGCAATGCCCACAACGTCGAAGGGAGTTGGGTTGAACCACCCGCAGACCATGTGCAGGATTGGTTTGATACTTTGGTGGAGTAAGCTATCACGGAAGAACCCGAGCTCGTCTGTTCCACCACTGATGAAGAAGTGTCCTACATTGCTAATAGGTCAGAAGAGGCAGGGTTAGCCGAAGAGGCTGGCGGCTTAGGATATGCGACATCTAATGTTGGCGAAGAAGAAGGGGTGCCGGAGGAAACCGTTGCAGACCAAGGCAAGGTTGCCGGGGAACAAGGTGAGGAGCCTGCCACAACTCCCACTGAAGAGGATGCAGCCGAAGAATGGTTGTACAAGGAGCCCCTTGCTCCGACAAAGAAACCCTGCATCCTCTGGAAGGCTGTCTCCGGTGACCTTGTGCATCCACCTTCTTCAGGTGACGAAGTTATCGACAAGAGGACTATTGGCAAGGCTGCGTAGTGGCAAGGAGCCCAACAACAACCCGCGCGACACATGAGGCGCACGGTGACGCCCACAGCTGGATCAATTGGATCGTCTGGACCCGCCGCTTCTTCTACAACCAAGTGCACAAGAACTCCTACTCCACCTCCCTCCTCTAGCATAACACTTGGAGGGGAGTATGACCTCTCCGTCCTGAGGGAGCCTGAGGAAGAAGAGTAAGAACTCTTGTTTGTCTCTGTCAATTCTTGATTCCTTGACTTGTTGATTTGATTTGCTTTGTCTTGATTTGCTTCCATAGAGACGCAGAAATGTTGGCGCAGAGGGTGGCGAAGAGATTGCAAACCACTATAGGCGATGAGCCACCAGCAAGCGCCGTGGCTGATCCAGAAGTTGTGATTATCAGCCCCAGTGCAGCCCCCGGCGTGAGGCCATTACTCATTTTCTACTGGCGAGTGTTGGTGTGGAAATCTTCATTGCATACATCAACGAGAATGTAGGAGAAGCGTGGCATGAAGGAGAACCTCCAGGGGTAAATATTGACGTGCCATCTTCATCAACTACACTGCCCGGAGATGGCTCTTCGGCAAGGGCCTCCACCAACGAGCCTATTCGTGTTGAAGAGGAGCTGGCAAGAAAGGTTGCCGGCAGCCATGCAACGTCAACTGATCTTGTTGGAGGAGAGGAAGTCCCTCTTCAACAACCACATGCGGGTAATCCACTTGCTTTTGAGCAGTTAATTTTCATTTATTGTTTTTGTTTTCTTGAACTTGATTTTGAATTTGATTTCTTTCTTCATCTATCTTCAAATCCACCTCCAATTGATGGAATGAACGTTGATATCAATATTGAGGAGATCGCAAAGGACGCCGCCGAGGAAGCCGGCAGGATTACCGCCGATGAGGCCACCAAGAAAGCTGCTGAGGAGACTGACAACGAGACTGTCGAGACCACTGATGACATCCCTGCCGTACGAGCGCTTGGCGCTGACCCGGCCATGAGGGTATCGGCTGTCGGCATGGTAGTTGCCGATGATCACCCTTCGATGTCCGAGACGGCTCTGTCAAGCAGACATCTTAAAGTTGGCAAGAATCTGTTCATCAGCATACCAGGGACGTCAAGCACCGGGGAGCCAATTGAAGAAGAGACTTTTGATAATGAGGCAATCACTGTTCCTGGACCCGAGGTTCTTGATATGAGCCATGCTCTAGTAGTAGCGGATCCAAAGAACAACAACTCCTCAAGACCGTGAGCAACAATTTCCAGCAACTCCAAGTACTTCACCGCAGCCGAGCAGAGAGAATAGTTTGAACCTTGTAATCTTTGAATTTGGACCTTGTAATGCTGGAATTTGAACCTCGCAGAAATAATGCATGAAAAAGATTCTGAAGAACATGAATTTGATTTGTAAGAATACTTTGAAATTTGTAATCTTTGAATTTGGGCCTTATAATGTTGGAATTTGAACCTTGTAATATTTATGGTATTTGTGATATAACGTAATTGGATGTTTAATTTGGTTATGCAATCATGTCCTGTTATAAGTATATATATTGTTCTTCTGTTAACAGAGTATAGATGTTGTGCAGATAGAGCATATCACATCGCACACGGGCTAAACTAGGGAACTCGTCGGTGATGATTTTATCAATCGCTGACAATTGTATACCAGCAAGCGTTAGCCCACAACACATACGGCTTATTAGTAGCAATCATCTGGGTTATTATCAGTCTTCGCACACATTTCTGATTATGGGTCTGTTTGCCGTGTATCACACACATCTTGTTAAGTTGAACCGTTTTTGTTGCCCTAGCTCATCGAAAACAGTTCATCCGAGTGAACTGTATGCCGTATATGACACACACTTTCATCTGGCCGACCGTTTCTGTTGTGTTTCCTAATCACAAACAGTTCTTCCGGGTGAACTGTATGCCGTGTATCGCACACACCTTCATCTGGCTGACCATTTTTGTTATGTTGCCTAATCACAAACAGTTCATTCAAGTGAATTGTGTGTCACGTATCGCACACACAACTCTGAATCCTGTTTGATGTCTCCGCCATTGCAAATAGTTCGCATTATTTTTGATGATTTTCTTACAATACCATTTGAGATTAATGCATCGCACAGAGTTTCGTGGAAGGGTCTCTGATTGTAGTGTCGCGTTTGGACCATCCTGTAGTAGTGATCGCACACAATCCGGTCTTTCCTTTGTTTTTGTTTTTAATGGAATGAATGCATTCATAGGCCACTAACACACTATCCATAATTAATCTTCTAGGAACAAATGCACTCTAAGTTAGTGCAATAATATCTGGAAGAATGGACTTGAGCCTCAAGGCCAACATTTTGGCAATGAATTTATAGACCACATTGCACAAATTAATAGGACGATATTGGGTAATCAATTAGAGGGGGTGTACTTTGGGAATAAGAACAAAGTTTGTATCCAACAAGGGGGAACATACATGTTATTAATAGCTGAAAGAGCCTCCTTGGTTAGTTCTTTTCCCACTTGGTGCCAACATTTTTAACAAAACAATATGTAATCCATCCAGACCGGGAGCTTTCAAATCACTACTGCTAAAGGTAGCGTGTTTCACATCATCAATAGAAAGTGCCGAACATATTACCCCTACTTGAGAAGAGAACAGATCGAAGAAGTGATCTGGAATATGAGTGTTCGGCAGATTAGTACCTTCCATCCAATTTCCTTAATCATCCTTAAACCTTCTAATGTAATTTTGGTTTTTTTCTTTCAGAAGCAAAAATCTAGAAAAAAAACGCATGTGCTAGTCTCCTTTTTTGAGCCATTTAACCCATGCTCTCCATTTATGATATATCTCCTCTTGGTTCAAAGCCTTTTCAATTTCCATAGTCAGCTCATGTTTTCCATCATTAATGTCATTAAGGGGACCTCACATAACCCTTTAAAGCTCGTGTTGAAGCTTCCTTAACTTTTTTCCGTGATTTCTTTAAAAGCCACCTATCCCCCTCATGCAGCTTCTCATGCATGCACCCCAATTTGTTCAAAATGGCTGCACCCGGTTCATGGGTTTGTGCGCTGGACAAGGCACCCACCACTATCTATGCGAACGTTGGTTCTTCAATCCATCTTGGCTCGAACCTGTTTTGTCAGATCACTCCATCTTCTATCACATGATATTCAGTGTCCAGGAGTAACGACAAGTAATCAGAGCCACTGTATCCCATGTGGATAATTGCTGCGTGCGGGTACAGATCCCGCCAACTTTCATTCACTACGCGGTGATGAAGTCACTCTCTTATTCCTACTCATTGCAATGCGTATTTGTCACCCACAAATCCTAGGTCGTCCAAGTTGCAATCCTGCAACGCATCCTGGAAAGCTTGCATATACCTCAGAACCTAGGATTTCCTCCCTCCTTCTCATCATTATTCAGAATTTCGTTGAAATCTCCGAAGACCAGTCATGGGAGATTATGTTGGGCATTTAGACCCCTCAAGCGCTGCCAAGATAGGTATTTATGTGCCCAAGAAAACTCCCCATAAAAGCCAGTAAGTCTCCACTCTTTATCAACATCAAATATACGAACATCTATATAGTTTGAGTGTGCATATATAATCTAAACATTTGCATCTCTCTCTTCCAAAAAACAATAAGCCTACATTTACGTCCATCACCTAGGAAAATGATCTTATAATTCATATTCAATCGCCTTCGCAAGCAAGTTGCCGGATAGTCATCAAGCTGTATCTCCGACAGGAACACGGGGTTACATTGCTTGGGCGTCCAGAAGCGCTTGAACTATTGGATCGTTAACCAACCCCCAGCATTCCCATGCCAGGAGTTTCATTGCTCCTGGCGGTCACCCTCAAGGGGCACCGTCGATCCTAAAATTGCATTAGTTGAATCTCCATTCATTACATCTCCCTCATCTCCTCTCAGCTTCTTTTTTTTCATTCTTTGTGGTGTACTGACAAGGACCATGTTCCTTCCATCCACATCAGGCTCTCCTTTGAAAAGATTTACTTTTTCAGATACCAAGGAAAACATGGACCTTATCTTTTTCTGTGTTTACAAAGGGTACAAGTGCAGTACCTGGGTTAGTAGAAGCATCAATAGAGTTCGGCCCATCGATGGTAGCACTGTCATTTGTTGTCCTCTTACCAAGAACCTTTGATGCCTCATCCATTGTCACATCCCGTCCCGAGCTACTGTTCCCAAATGCATTCCCTTTTAACAGATCTGTCGCTATTATTCACCCCAACCTGATATAAAGCATTGAAGCGCCAACTCTCAGTATTAGCAGCAGGTGGGTTCAGTTGCATATGACCTCTCCCCCTTCCAGGGCCTCAACTATTGCCTCTTCCACGTCCAAACACTTCATCATCTACATCCCTTTGGCGCCCTCCGGTTCCTCGACCTTCACGGCCGCCTCCCCTTCCTCTCCTAGATGCCAGAATAAAAATCCCCCATTCAAATTTTGTCAGGTCATGTTCACCAGTACCACATTCTTCGTGCCAATGTCCCATCAGCCCACAAGTATTGTAGAAGGTTGATAGCTCCTCGAACTTAACTAGGTTTTTTTGTTTCTCCTTCCCTAGTTATACCGACAGCTCTTGTAAGTTTCCTTTTTTACATCCAACTTAATCCTCACCCAGACAAACTCACTAATGGGCCCATTGGGGAGGGTGACCTGCACCTCTTGATCTTCCCCGATTCATGATGCCAAATTTTTCCAATGCAGTTTTGCTCACACCATCCGACAGTTTCTGTATTTGGCACCAAGTCTCCAACTTATCAAGTTTTAACTTCTTCGGGTTTGAAAACCCATGGTACTCAGCTAGTAACAATGTCATGCATCAGAAGTCCCACGGTCCGTGATGCATATCCTTGTTCCAATCACCAAGGCAACTGAACTGGATTGAGAAAATATTTGCATTGATTCTCCTCCATACTACTGTTTGGGTTGGGTTTCATGCCGCTTTCATATCTGCAATCAGTGCACTTTGGCTAAACCTCTTTGTTGTTAGTAGCCGCACCAGGGATAACCACTTCTTCTTGATATTCTCCACATCTATTTCTTCCATCTCCTCATCTTGAAGATTCAACCTCTCTAGCAGTTTATCCATCTCTTCGATGCTTAGATCGCTTGATCCACTGCCATCTCCCATCCCCCATCTCCGCCATGGCGGTGTAAAAAGTCAAACTCAAAAACCCTAGAACCCGCGATCATGCTCACCAAACAAGACGGGCAAAACTCGACGAGGTGTGCGAGACGATCAAGGGGAGGGGACAACTTCAGCTTTCTCGTCAGAATTAACCGTGACGAGGAGAAATTGCGGTGGAGGCACCACCTAATGACTAGAGAACCCCAGTCGCTAGATCTACGCACTTGTTGTTTTTCCCTTACTGTTGTTGCTCTTTGTTTCCTTGGTCGCCAGACCTAGGCCGCATGTATTACATTGGTGCTAAAGTGTCACATGTTGGTGCTTCTTTTTTCCAGTGAGAGGATGCGTGTGATTGGTGTGTTTTTTAGGTTAGTTGTTGCCGATTAATTTGAGAAATCATTGAGCCAGTGAAAATCATGAATCAAATCCAAGATTGAATACTCTACCATTTTTTCGAAAAGAAGGATAAAGAGTCCTGATAATGTCAAGAGAGGTCGAGGTAGACTGAACTTGACATGGGAGGAGTCTGTAAGGAGAGATATGAAGGATTGGAGTATCACCAAAGGACTAGTCATGGACTGGGAAGCGTTTAAGATTGCTATCCATGTGCCAGAACCATCAGTTGGTCGCGAGTGTTGGGGAACGTAGTAATTTCAAAAAAATTCCTACGCACACACAAGATCATGGTGATGCATAGCAACGAGAGGGGAGAGTGTGATCTACGTACCCTTGTAGACCGACAGCGGAAGCGTTATGACAACGCGATTGATGTAGTCGTATGTCTTCACGGCCCAATCGATCAAGCACCGAAACTACGGCACCTCCGAGTTTTAGCACACGTTCAGCTCGATGACGATCCCCGGACTCCGATCCAGCAAAGTGTCAGGGAAGAGTTCCGTTAGCACGACGGCGTGGTGACGATCTTGATGTACTACCGTCGCAGGGCTTCGCCTAAGCACCGCTACAATATTATCAAGGATTATGGTGGAAGGGGGCACCGCACACGGCTAAGAATATGATCACGTGGATCAACTTGTGTGTCTATGGGGTGCCCCCTGCCCCCCGTATATAAAGGAGTGGAGGAGGGGAGGGCCGGCCCTCTCTATGGCGCGCCCTAGGGGAGTCCTACTCCCACCGGGAGTAGGATTCCCCCTTTCCTAGTCCAACTAGGAGTCCTTCCATGTAGTAGGAGTAGGAGACAAGGAAGGGGAAGATGGAAGAGAAGGAAGGAGGGGGCGCAGCCCCTCCCCCTAGTCCAATTCGGACTAGGCCTTGGGGGGGCGCGCGGCCTACATCTCCCTCTCCCCTAAAGCCCAATAAGGCCCATATACTTCTTCTCCCGTATTCCCGTAACTCCCCGGTACTCCGAAAAATACCCGAACCACTCGGAACCTTTCCGATGTCCGAATATAGTCATCCAATATATCGATATTTACGTCTCAGCCATTTCGAGACTCCTCGTCATGTCCCTGATCTCATCTGGGACTCCGAACTCCTTCGGTACATCAAAACTCATAAACTCATAATATAACTGTCATCGAAACCTTAAGCGTGCGGACCCTACGGGTTCGACAACAATGTAGACATGACCGAGACACGTCTCCGGTCAATAACCAATAGCGGAACCTGGATGCTCATATTGGCTCCTACATATTCTACGAAGATCTTTATCGGTCAGACCGCATAACAACATACGTTGTTCCCTTTGTCATCGGTATTTTACTTGCCCGAGATTCGATCGTCGGTATCTCAATACCTAGTTCAATCTCGTTACCGGCAAGACTCTTTACTTGTTTCGTAATACATCATCTCACAACTAACTCATTAGTTGAAATGCTTGCAAGGCTTATGTGATGTGCATTACCGAGAGGGCCCAGAGATACCTCTCCGACAATCGGAGTGACAAATCCTAATCTCGAAATACGCCAACCCAACATGTACCTTTGGAGACACCTGTAGAGCTCCTTTATAATCACCCAGTTACGTTGTGACGTTTGGTAGCACCACAAAGTGTTCCTCCGGCAAACGGGAGTTGCATAATCTCATAGTCATAGGAACATGTATAAGTCATGAAGAAAGCAATAGCAACATACTAAACGATCGGGTGCTAAGCTAATGGAATGGGTCATGTCAATCACATCATTCTCCTAATGATGTGATCCCGTTAATCAAATGACAACACATGTCTATGGTTAGGAAACATAACCATCTTTGATTAATGAGCTAGTCAAGTAGAGGCATACTAGTGACGTTTGTTTGTCTATGTATTCACACAAGTATTATGTTTCCGGATAATACAATTCTAGCATGAATAATAAACATTTATCATGATATAAGGAAATAAAATAATAACATTATTATTGCCTCTAGGGCATATTTCCTTCAGTTCTCCCACTTGCACTAAAGTCAATAATCTAGTTCACATCGCCATGTGATCTAACATCAATAGTTCACATATTTATGTGGTTAACACCCATAGTTCACATCGATATGTGATCAACACCCAAAGGGTTTACTAGAGTCAGTAATCTAGTTCACATTGCTATGTGCTTAACACCCAAAGAGTACTAAGGTGTGATCATCTTTTGCATGTGAGAGAAGTTTAGTCAACGGGTCTGCCATATTCAGATCCGTAAGTATTTTGCAATTTTCTATGTCTACAATGCTCTGCACAGAGCTACTTTAGCTAATTGCTCCCATTTTCAATATGTATCCAGATGAAGACTAAGAGTCATCCGGATCAGTGCCAAAACTTGTATCGACGTAACCCTTTTACGACGAACCTTTTGTCACCTCCATAATCGAGAAACATATCCTTATTCCACTAAGGATAATTTTGACCGTTGTCTAGTGATCTACTCCTAGATCACTATTGTACTCCCTTGCCAAAATTAGTGTAGGGTATACAATAGGTCTAGTACACAGCGTGGCATACTTTATAGAACTTATGGCCAAGGCATAGGGAATGACTTTCATTCTCATTCTATTTTCTGCCGTGGTCGCGCTTTGAGTCTTACTCAATTTCACACCTTGTAACACAGGCAAGAATTCTTTCTTTGACTGTTCCATTTTGAACTACTTAAAAATCTTGTCAAGGTATGTACTCATTGAAAAAAACTTATCAAGCGTCTTGATCTATCTCTATAGATCTTGATGCTCAATATGTAAGCAGGTTCACCAAGGTTTTCTTTGAAAAAATCCTTTCAAACACTCCTTTATGCTTTGCAGAATATTATTTCCGATCAAGAATATGTCATACACATATACTTATCAGAAATGTTGTAGTGCTCCCACTCACTTTCTTGTAAATACAGGCTTCACCGCAAGTCTGTATAAAACTATATTCTTTGATTAACTTATCAAAGCATATATTCCAACTCCGAGATGCTTGCACCAGTCCATAGATGGATCGCTGGAGCTTGCATATTTTGTTAGCACCTTTAGGATTGATAAAACCTTCTAGTTGCATCATATACAACTCTTCTTTAAATCCATTAAGGAATATAGTTTTGTTTATCCATTTGCCAGATTTCATAAAAATGCGGCAATTGCTAACATGATTTGGACAGACTTAAGCATCGCTATGAGTGAGAAAATTTCATCGTAGTCAACACCTTGAACTTTGTCAAAAACCTTTTTCGACAAGTCTAGCTTTGTAGATAGTAACACTACTATCAGCATCCGTCTTCCTCTTGAAGATCCATTTATTTTCTATGGCTTGCAGATCATCGGGCAAATCCATCAAAATCCATACTTTGTTCTCATACATGGATCATATCTCAGATTTCATGGCCTCAAACCATTTCGCGGAATCTGGGCTCATCATCGCTTCCTCATAGTTCACAAGTTCGTCATGGTTTAGTAACATGACTTCCAGAACAGGATTACCGTACCACTCTGGTGCGGATCTCACTCTGGTTTACCTATGAGATTCGGTAGTAACTTGATCTGAAGTTACATGATCATCATCATTAGCTTCCTCACTAATTGGTGTAGAAATCACAAGAACA
This sequence comes from Triticum urartu, assembly GCF_003073215.2. NCBI lineage: Eukaryota > Viridiplantae > Streptophyta > Magnoliopsida > Poales > Poaceae > Triticum > Triticum urartu. The sequence goes on from NC_053023.1 coordinate 440,831,063, forward strand.
GATTTCTGTGATGAACTACTTTCCAATAAGGGAGAAGGTACAATTACCTTATCAAGTTTTCTACTTTCCTCCCACTCACTTCTTTCGAGAGAAACTCCTTCTCTTAGAAAGGATCCATTCTTAGCAACGAATGTCTTGCCTTCGGATCTGTGATAGAAGGTGTACCCAACAGTATCCTTTGGGTATCCTATGAAGACATATTTCTCCGATTTGGGTTTGATCTTATCAAGATGAAACTTTTTCACATAAGCATCACAACCCAAAACTTTAAGAAACGACAACTTTGGTTTCTTGCCAAACCATAATTCAGACGGTGTCGTCTCAATGGATTTAGATGGTGCCCTATTTAATGTGAATGTAGCTGTCTCTAATGCATAACCCCAAAACGATAGTGGTAGATCGGTAAGAGACATCATAGATCGCACCATATCAAGTAAAGTATGATCACGACGTTCGGACACACCATTACACTGTGGTGTTCCAGGTGGCGTGAGTAGTGAAACTATTTCACTTTGTTTTAACTGAAGGCCAAAACTCGTAACTCAAATATTCGTCTCTGCGATTAGATCGTAGAAACTTTATTTTCTTGTCACGATGATTTTCCACTTCACTCTGAAATTCTTTGAACTTTTCAAATGTTTCAGACTTATGTTTCATCAAGTAGATATACTCATATCTGCTCAAATCATCTGTGAAGGTCAGAAAATAACGATACACGCCGCGAGCCTCAACACTCATTGGACTGCATACATCAGTATGTATTATTTCCAATCAAGTTTGTTGCTCGCTCCATTGTTCCGGAGAACGGAGTCTTAGTCATCTTGCCCATGAGGCATGGTTCGCAAGTACCAAGTGATTCATAATCAAGTGGTTCCAAAAGTCCATCAGTATGGAGTTTCTTCATGCGCTTTACATTGATATGACCTAAACGGCAGTGCCACAAATAAGTTGCACTATCATTATTAACTTTGCATCTTTTGGCTTCAATATTATGAATATGTGTAACACTACGATCGAGATCCAACGAACTATTTTCATTGGGTGTATGACCATTGAAGGTTTTATTCATGTAAACAGAACAACAATTATTCTCTGACTTTAATGAATAACCGTATTGCAATAAACATGATCAAATCATATTCATGCTCAACGCAAACACCAGATAACACTTATTTAGTTTCAACACTAATCCCGAAAGTATAGGGAGTGTGCGATGATGATCATATCAATATCGGAACTACTTCCAACACACATCGTCACCTCACCCTTTACTAGTTTCTGTTTATTCTACAACTCCCGTTTTGAGTTACTACTCTTAGCAACTGAACCAGTATCAAATACCTAGGGGTTGCTATAAACACTAGTAAAGTACACATCAATAACATGTATATCCAATATACCTTTGTTTACCTTGCCATCTTTCTTATCCGCCAAATACTTGGGGCAGTTCCACTTCCAGTGACCAGTCCCTTTGTAGTAGAAGCACTTAGTCTCAGGCTTAGGATCAGACTTGGGCTTCTTCACTTGAGCAGCAACTTGCTTGCCGTTCTTCTTGAAGTTCCCCTTCTTCCCTTTGCCCTTTTCTTGAAACTAGTGGTCTTGTTAATCATCGACACTTGATGTTTTTCTTGATTTCTACCTTCGTCGATTTCAGCATCACGAAGAGCTTGGGAATTAGTTTTGCCATCCCTTGCATATTATAGTTCATCACAAAGTTCTACTAACTTGGTGATGGTGACTAGAGAATTCTGTCAATCACTATTTTATCTGGAAGATTAACTCCCACTTGATTCAAGCGATTGTAGTAGCCAGACAATCTGAGCACATGCTCACTGCTTGAGCGATTCTCCTCCATCTTGTAGCTATAGAACTTGTTGGAGACTTCATATCTCTCAACTCGGGTATTTGCTTGAAATATTAACTTCAACTTCTTGGAACATCTCATATGGTCCATGACGTTCAAAACGTCTTTGAGGTCCCGATTCTAAGCCGTTAATCATGGTGCACTAAACTATCAAGTAGTCATCATATTGAGCTAGCCAAATGTTCATAACGTCTGCATCTGCTCCTGCAATAGGTCTGTCACCTACCGGTGCATCAAGGACATAATTCTTCTGTGCAGCAATGAGGATAAACCTCAGATCACAGATCCAATCCGCATCATTGCTACTAATATATTTCAACACAATTTTCTCTAGGAACATATCAAAATAAACACAGGGAAGCAACAACACGAGCTATTGATCTACAACATAATATGCAAAATACTACCAGGACTAAGTTCATGATAAATTTAAGTTCAATTAATCATATTACTTAAGAACTCCCACTTAGATAGACATCCCTCTAATCCTCTAAGTGATCACGTGATCCGAATCAACTAAACCATGTCCGATCATCACGTGAGATGGAGCAGTTTCATTGGTGAACATCACTATGTTGATCATATCTACTATATGATTCACGCTCGACCTTTCGTTCTCCGTGTTCCGAGGCCATATCTGTATATGCTTGGCTCGTCAAGTATAACCTGAGTATTCTGCGTGTGCAACTATTTTGCACCCATTGTATTTGAAGGTAGAGCCTATCACACCCGATCATCACGTGGTGTCTCAGCACGAAGAACTTTCGCAACGGTGCATACTGTAACACCCCGGATATGACTTTCCCAATATGCATTCCAGCTCGTGCTGTTTCCGGCCTTAAGTTATTTTTTTTCTCGGGTTCGGGTCTTTGTCTCCGTGTGTTGTTATCGTTGTCATGCATCTCATATCATGTCACCATGTGCATTGCATTTGCATACGTGTTCATCTCATGCATTCGAGCTTTTTCCCCGTTGTCCGTTTTGCATTCCGGTGGTCATTTCTACCTTTCTTTCGTGTGTGGGGACTAAACATTTCCGGATTGGACCGAGACTTGCCAAGCGACCTTGGTTTACTACCGGTAGACCGCCTATCAAGTTTCATACCATTTGGACTCCGTTTGATGCTCCAACGGTTAACCGAGGGACCGAAAAGGCCTCGTGTGTGTTGTAGCCCAACACCCCTCCAAGTTCGCTCAAAACCCACCTAAACCTCCTCCATCATCTAGAGCGTTCGATCACGATCGCGTGGCCGAAAACCGCACCTCATTTGGACTCTCCTAGCTCCCTCTACCTCTATATATAGATCCCCTCCTCAAAATCCCGGATCCCCTCCTACCCTAACCCTAGAAATCCTCCTCGCGCCGCGCCGGACATGTCCGCCCGCGTCGGACGCCTCTCCGCCGCCGCCCGCAGCCATTCGTAGGCTGCCACGTGGCACGCCGCCACCCACCGCCGCCGCGGCCCGCTCGGCCCACGGGGAGCCCGCCCCGGGCCGGATCGGGCCCGAGCCGCCCCGCGCCTCGCGCCTCCTCCGTCCCCGCACCCGGTGGCCGGCGCAGCCGCGCGCCATTGCCAGCCTCGCCGCACCGGCTGGCGACCGCCGCCCTGCAGCTCCTCGCCGCCCCGCCACTCGCTGCCGACGCCGCGGCCGGCGACGCCCGCCGCCCCGCCGTCCCGCGCTTCCTCCCTCCTCCGGCGGCCTCCTCGACCCTGGCGAGTCCCTGTTCAGGCGAAGCTCCGGCAAACCTCGTTAAGCGTGCCATCGGATCTGGATCTGAGATCCAAAACGAGGGTTGACTTTCTCCCTAACCCTAGTTCATGTGCCCATGTTCATCATGCCGTAACTTTGCATCCGTAGCTCCGTTTTGGGCATATAGCATATCAAAATGTTCGTCTCAGAGAGCACATCATTTCATTCTACTACATCATTTTCATATGAGTTAATCTTGATGCCCGAAATGTTGTTAGAAGAGTGTTACTTGGGATAATTGTCAGATCTGCTGCTCCATTTAGATATTTGTCATTTTTGCCATGATTGATGTGTGCATGATATGCCCATGAGCTCTACATATGTTTTGTTAAGGGTTTTGCCATCTTTCCAGAGGTGCAACCCATGTATTTTTGTGATGTGTGTGGTGACTAGCACAAGCTTGCAAAGTGAGGCACTTAGTAATACTGTTTTCAGGGACTTAGCATTTCCACTAAGTCCTTGAGCTGTTTATTTCATATGGTCATATGTTCATGTTCTTTCCTAGTGATCCGTGCCTCTTTTGAGGATGGTCAGTAAGGATGTTTTGTTAATCTTGTAGAGCTCTATCCATCTATGTCTTTGTTTGCAATTATGGAGCACCCTAGCTTGAGTCAATCGAGCTCTACTTTTGCTACTTCGTGAATCTGGGCAGATTGTCTACTTCTTAGCGATTTTGCCGATGATGTTGTAGTTGATCCGTGCATGCTATGGTATTGTTCTTGCCATGTCTAGCTTGCATTTTGTGTATTCTTGACGGATGTATGCTTAGCTTTTCATGACTTTCTCCATAGTGAGTGCATCGAGCTCGTAAACATGCCTACTTGATATCTGTTTCAGCATGCTCCAGTTTTCACTAAGTCTGAGAACTGATTATGTTTTTGCCATGTTCACAAGCTTGAAATTGTATTTTCTGATCCCTTTTGACTCAAGGTCACTAAGGGACTTTTATTAAGCTCTTTGAGTAGCTCCATGACATGCTTTACTTTGCCATGTTTGGGTCCTGTAGCATGTAGTTTTGTTGCTCCGAAGAGTGCTATCTGATCTGAAATTCCAGACAAGTGTTAATTTCACCAAGTCTGAGATCTGTTTACCATATGCATTTTTGCCATGCTTTTTTGAACCTGTTAATGGATGAATTGGCCGTAGCTCAGTGCTAGACTTTTCTTAAGCATCATGAATGCATCCCTGCCATGTATTTTTATGCCATGTTTGGGTGCTGTAGCATGTTCATCTCGTTGCATTTAGACGGCTACTTGCTGTAAATTGCAGACCGGTGTCATATTTAAATCGCTTGCCATTTCCAAACCGTAACTCCGATTCCGGCGTTCTTTATATCGTTTTCAAGCGATTTCATCTCATCTTTCCAGTGGCACACTTGGATTTCCAAGTTGAGGCCAGTTTCATGCTTTCCTAGTCAAATCTTGCATATGCATCCCGCATCGCATCCCACATAGCATACCATCCTTGCATCATATTGTTTGATCCTTGCACGTGGTTGATTGTGCCCTTGTTGCTTGTTTGTCTTGTTTGGGTAGAGCCGGGAGACGATTTTGGTAATGAGGAGCCCGTGGAGTTTGCTTTCGAGGATCCAGTCAACTCTGACCACTTTGCAGGCAAGATGATCATACCCTCGAAATCACTACTATCTTTGCTATGCTAGATTGCTCGCTCTTTTGCTATGCCAATGCTACGATGCCTACCACTTCCTTTCAAGCCTCCCAAATTGACATGTCAAACCTCTAACCCATCATGTCCTAGCAAACCGTTGATTGGCTATGTTACCGCTTTGCTCAGCCCCTCTTATAGCGTTGCTAGTTGCAGGTGAAGATTGGAGACCGTTCATTGTTGGAACATTTTTTACTTGTTGGGATATCATTATATTGCCATGTTATCTTAATGCATCTATACACTTGGTAAAGGGTGGAAGGCTCGGCCTCTCCCCTAGTGTTTTGTTCCATTCTTGCCACCCTAGTTTCCGTCATATCGGTGTTATGTTCCCGGATTTTGCGTTCCTTACGCGGTTGGGTTATAATGGGAACCCCTTGATAGTTCGCCTTGATTAAAGCTTTTCCAGCAATGCCCAACCTTGGTTTTACCATTTTCCACCTAGCCTCTTTTTCCCTTGGGTTTCCGGAGCCCGAGGGTCATCTTATTTTAGCCCCCCTGGGCCAGTGCTCCTCTGAGTGTTGGTCCAAACTAGAGTCCTGTGCAGCGCCCCCTCGGGGAAACTTGAGGTTTGGTTTTAGTTGTATGGAGCACTCATCTGAGTGTGCCCTGAGAATGAGATATGTGCAGCTCCTATCGGGATTTGTCGGCACATTCGGGCGGTGTTGCTGGTCTTGTTTTAACCTGTCGAAGTGTCTTGAAGAACCGAGGTACCGAGTCTGATCGGAACGTCTCAGGAGGAGGTCTATTCCTTCATTGACCGTGAGAGCTTGTCATGGGCTAAGTTGGGACTCCCCTGCAGGGATTTGAACTTTCGAAAGCCGTGCCCGCGGTTATGGGCAGATGGGAATTTGTTAATGTCCGATTGTAGATAACTTGAACCTTAACTTAATTAAAATGAATCAATAGTGTGAGTTACCGTGATGGCCTCTTCTCGGCGGAGTCCGGGAAGTGGACACGGTGTTGGAGTAATGCTTGCCGCAGGTTTGCCCTCTTTTGTTATGCGTTCGTGATTTGCCTTCTCTTCTCGCTCTCTTTTGCGAACAGGATAGCCACCATATATGCTAGTCGCTTGCCGCAGCTCCACATATATTTACCTTGCCTTACCTATAAGCTTAAATAGTCTTGATCGCGAGGGTGCGAGATTGCTGAGTCCCTGTGGCTCACAGATTACTATTAAACCAGATGCAGGGCCTGATGATTCCGCTCCAGGTGACGCGCTTGAGCTCAAGTGGGAGTTCGACGAGGACTCTCAACGATACTATGTTTCCTTTCCTGATGATCAGTAGTGATGCCCAGTTGGGGGTGATCGGGACCGTGTCGCATGTTGGGTTGTTCTTCTATTTTTGGCGCCGTAGTCGGGCCATGAGTGTTTGAATGATGTAATGCTATTTATGTACTTGATTGACGTGGCGAGTGTAAGCCAACTATGTTATCTCCCCTTTTATTATCTATATTACATGGGATGTTGTGAAGATTGCCTAACTTGCGACATGTGCCTTCAATGCGATTATGCCTCTAAGTCGTGCCTCGACACGTGGGAGATATAGTCGCATCGAGGGTGTTACACATACTCAGGGAGAACACTTCTTGATAATTAGTGAGAGATCATCTTAAAATGCTACCGTCAATCAAAGCAAGATAAGATGCATAAAAGATAAACATCACATGCAATCAATATAAGTGATATGATATGGCCATCATCATCTTGTGCTTGTGATCTCCATCTTCGAAGCACCGTCGTGATCACCATCGTCACCGGCTCGACACCTTGATCACCATCGTAGCATCGTTGTCGTCTCGCCAATCTTATGCTTCCACGACTATCGCTACCGCTTAGTGATAAAGTAAAGCATTACAGCGCAATTGCATTGCATACAATAAAGTGACAACCATTTGGCTCCTGAAAGTTGCCGATAACTTGGTTACAAAACATGATCATCTCATACAATAAAAGTTAGCATCATGTCTTGACCATATCACATCACAACATGCCCTGCAAAAACAAGTTAGACGTCCTCTACTTTGTTGTTGCAAGTTTTACGTGGCTGCTACGGGCTTAAGCAAGAACCAATCTTACCTACGCATCAAAACCACAACGATAGTTTGTCAAGTTGGTGTTGTTTTAATCTTTGCAAGGACCGGGCGTAGCCACACTCGATTCAACTAAAGTTGGAGAAACTGTCACCCGCTAGCCACCTTTGTGCAAAGCACGTCGGGAGAACCGGTCTCGCGTAATCGTACGCGTAATGTCGGTCCGGGCCGCTTCGTCCAACAATACCGCCGAACCAAAGTATGACATGCTGATAAGCAGTATGACTTATATCGCCCACAACTCACTTGTGTTCTACTCGTGCATATAACATCAACACATAAAACCTAGGCTCTGATACCACTATTGGGAACGTAGTAATTTCAAAAAAAATTCCTACACACACACAAGATCATGGTGATGCATAGCAACGAGAGGGGAGAGTGTGATCTACGTACCCTTGTAGACCGACAGCGGAAGCGTTATGACAACGCAGTTGATATAGTCGTACGTCTTCACGGCCCGATCGATCAAGCACCGAAACTACGGCACCTCCGAGTTTTAGCACACGTTCAGCTCGATGACGATCCCCGGACTCCGATCCAGCAAAGTGTCGGGGTAGAGTTCCGTCAGCACAACGGTGTGGTGACGATCTTGATGTACTACCATCGCAGGGCTTCGCCTAAGCACCGCTACAATATTATCGAGGATTATGGTGGAAGGGGGCACCGCACACGGCTAAGAATATGATCACATGGATCAACTTGTGTGTCTATGGGGTACCCCCTGCCCCCGTATATAAAGGAGTGGAGGAGGGGAGGGTCGGCCCTCTCTATGGCGCGCCCTAGGGGAGTCCTACTCCCACCGGGAGTAGGATTCTCCCTTTCCTAGTCCAACTAGGAGTCCTTCCATGTAGTAGGAGTAGGAGACAAGGAAGGGGAAGAGGGAAGAGAAGGAAGGAGGGGGCGCAGCCCCTCCCCCTAGTCCAATTCGGACTAGGCCTTGGGGGCGCGCGGCCTGCCTCTCCCTCTCCCCTAAATCCCAATCAGGCCCATATACTTCTTCTCCCGTATTCCCGTAACTCCCCGGTACTCCGAAAAATACCCGAACCACTCGGAACCTTTCCGATGTCCGAATATAGTCGTCCAATATATCGATATTTACGTCTCGACCATTTCGAGACTCCTCGTCATGTCCCCGATCTCATCTGGGACTCCGAACTCCTTCGGTACATCAAAACTCATAAACTCATAATATAACTGTCATCGAAACCTTAAGTGTGCGGACCCTACGGGTTCGAGAACAATGTAGACATGACCGAGACACGTCTCCGGTCAATAACCAATAGCGGAACCTGGATGCTCATATTGGCTCCTACATATTCTACGAAGATCTTTATCGGTCAGACCGCATAACAACATACGTTGTTCCCTTTGTCATCGGTATGTTACTTGCCCAAGATTCGATCGTCGGTATCTCAATACCTAGTTCAATCTCGTTACCGACAAGTCTCTTTACTCATTTCGTATACATCATCTCGCAACTAACTCATTAGTTGCAATGCTTGCAAGGCTTATGTGATGTGCATTACCGAGAGGGCCCAGAGATACCTCTCCGACAATCGGAGTGACAAATCCTAATCTCGAAATAGCCAACCCAACATTTACCTTGGAGACACCTGTAGAGCTCCTTTATAATCACCCAGTTACGTTGTGACGTTTGGTAGCACACAAAGTGTTCCTCCGGCAAACGGGAGTTGCATAATCTCATAGTCATAGGAACATGTATAAGTCATGAAGAAAGCAATAGCAACATACTAAATGATCGGGTGCTAAGCTAATGGAATTGGTCATGTCAATCACATCATTCTCCTAATAATGTGATCCCGTTAATCAAATGACAACATATGTCTATGGTTAGGAAACATAACCATCTTTGATTAACGAGCTAGTCAAGTAGAGGCATACTAGTGACGTTTAGTTTGTCTATGTATTCACACAAGTATTATGTTTCCGGATAATAAAATTCTAGCATGAACAATAAACATTTATCATGATATAAGGAAATAAAATAATAACTTATTATTGCCTCTAGGGCATATTTCCTTCAGCGCATTCATATGGTTTCAACTCTAGCCACGCAACATATTTGAGACTAAAGGCTCTGTTGTTGTTGTTGTTGTTGTTGTTGAAAAGGAGGATAACCCCGGCCTTTGCATCGGGACGATGCATGCAGCCAATATACTATTAAAAATGCATGCCATATATTTATTTAAATGCAAAACCAGTAGCTGAACAACATCGACCCGGAATAAAAAGAAAAGCAAACTCAGAGGCGCATGTCTCGCGACATAACTCCACCAGATAACACTGCCCTATGTTACAAGACGGCATCAAAACGAAAAAATACAGTAACTCCTAGGCTACCCTCTTCAAGAAGGAACAGCTGCACGAGCGCCGATGATCGCAAGTCAAATACAAGGTTGACTCCGGATTATTATCCCTAAAGCCAAGCTTCAATCCACCATCTTCAACAAGGACACGATACAGGCGCGCGTCGACATAGCTTGATCAAAGATCTTGTGTTTCCATCAAAGTGCATAAAGTTGTCATTCAAGCCGTACGTACCATCATCCTTATCTGGCAACCGACGGCTCGATAACCGGATACCTCTGGAGAAGACACGAGAAGACAGACACGCCCCATACCGCCTACCTCCCGGCACCATCGCACCACCTTCGATCCAACAACAACAAGGTAGACATGAGACCTCCGCCAGAGCCACCGTGCAACACGTGCTGGTAGCAGACATGACTTTACGTCCCCGCATGGATTAAGAGCTCCCAATTCAAAATGGAACTCGTCGAGTAATTGGGAGAGCTCCAAAATTAAGGAGCATAGTGTATTAGATAATATGTGTCCATGGCAACACATGAGCAATTACTTAGTCAAAAGAAGAAGAAAAGTCACTGTATATGCTCTCAAAATGTTGTAATCGAATGTTTTCAAAAGAAAAAAAGAGCTACTGTATATGTACTATGTGGCAATGCAATTTTTTTGTTTGAAAGATCCAGCTTTTTGCTGGCTTTTCATTGATAAGCAGGAAGCAGTGGGAAAACAGAAGGTGGAGAGTGGATCCCGGGAATCCGAGGGCTTGCCACAGATCGGCAATCCTCAAGCGACAAGAACCTAGGGTTTACATTTCATGGTGGTTCCCCGAAGGAGCTCTCAATGCAGGTTGCACCCGCGGCACGCCTTAGCTCGATGTAGTCTGTGACCCTTCTGGTGATGTTGGAGACCCTTGGGGTGTTTTTCCTAAAGGTGGCGTTGTTCCGTTCCTGCCATATCTCCCAGCATACAAGCAGTAGAAGCGTGTTGGTGCCTTTTCGCCATCTTGGTGCGGACCTATCCAGGGCGGCCAGCGCAATGGAGGAGTGCTGGAGATCTTGCCAGCTCGCATCTGGAGTTAGTGGGGCGCAGCCCGTCCATGAGCTTATAGTTTCCCAGACACTCATTGCCATTGGGCACTGTGACGCCCCCGATTCAATCGGTACACTAATCATGCACGCAAATGTGTACGATCAAGATCAGGGACTCACGGGAAGATATCACAACACAACTCTAAAACATAAATAAGTCATACAAGCATCATATTACAAGCCAGGGCCTCGAGGGCTCGAATACAAGAGCTCGATCATAGATGAGTCAGCGGAAGCAACAATATCTGAGTACAGACATAAGTTAAACAAGTTTGCCTTAAGAAGGCTAGCACAAACTGCGATACAGATCCAAAGAGGCGCAGACCTCCTGCCTGGGATCCTCCTAAAGTACTCCTGGTCGTCGTCAGCGGGCAGCATGTAGTAGTAGGCACCTCCGGTGTAGTAGGAGTCGTCGTCGAAGGTGGCGTCTGGCTCCTGGGCTCCAACATCTGGTTGCGACAACCAGGTAGAAGGGATAGGGGGAAAAGAGGGAGAAAGCAACCGTGAGTACTCATCCAAAGTACTCGCAAGCAAGGAAGCTACACTACATATGCATGGGTAAATGTGTAAAGGGCCATATCGGTGGACTGAACTGCAGAAAGCCAGAATAAGAGGGGGATAGCTAATCCTTTCGAAGACTACGCTTCTGGCAGCCTCCGTCTTGCAGCATGTAGAAGAGAGTAGACTGAACCTCCAAGTAGCATCGCATAGCATAATCCTAACCGATGATCCTCCCCTCGTCGCCCTGTGAGAGAGCGACACCGGTTGTATCTGGCACTTGGAAGGGTGTGTTTTATTAAGTATCCGGTTCTAGTTGTCATAAGGTCAAGGTACAACTCCAAGTCGTCCTGTTACCGAAGATCACGGCTATTCGAATAGATTAACTTCCCTGCAGGGGTGCACCACATAACCCAACACGCTCGATCCCATTTGGCCGGACACACTTTCCTGGGTCATGCCCGGCCTCGGAAGATCAACACGTCGCAGCCCTACCTAGGCACAACAGAGAGGTCAGCACGCCGGTCTAAACCTAAGCGCACAGGGGTCTGGGCCCATCGCCCTTAGCACACCTGCACGTTGCGAACGCGGCCGGAAGCAGAACTAGCCCCCTTAATACAAGAGCAGGCTTACGTTCCAATCCGGCGCGCGCCACTCAGTCGCTGACGTCACGAAGGCTTCGGCTGATACCACGACGCCGGGATACCCATAACTACTCCCGCGTAGATGGTTAGTGCGTATAGACCAAATGGCCAGACTCAGATCAAATACCCAGATCTCGTTAAGCGTGTTAAGTATCCGCGAACGCCGACCAGGGCCAGGCCCACCTCTCTCCTAGGTGGTCGGAACCTGCCCTGTCCGCTCCGCCTCAAAGATCCACTCGCGGGTGCTCCTCAAGCCGACCCGTCTTTAGTCAGCACATGTATCATGTATAAAGTATATAGTATATATCCGTGATCAACTCCCGAGTGATCACGGCCCGATAGTATAGCATGGCAGACGGACAAGGATGTAGGGCCACTGATGATAAACTAGCATCCTATACTAAGCATTAGGATTGCAGGTAAAGGTAACAACAGTAGTAGCAAGGACAGGCTATGCATCAGTATAGGATTAACGGGAAGCAGTAACATGCTACACTACTCTAATGCAAGCAGTATAGAGAAGAGTAGGCGATATCTGGTGATCAAAGGGGGGGCTTGCCTGGTTGCTCTGGCAAGAGAGAGTGGTCGTCAACTCCGTAGTCGTACTGGGTAGCGGCGGCGTCGTCCCGGTTTCCTCCTGGTGGGGGGTTATGGTAGGGAGGGGGGAAGGCCGGTTGGGCCTGCGCCCGAATGGGCCGGGCTGCCGTTGGCGGAGGGGAGGGGGTTCCCTCTTTCTTCTCTTTTTGTTAGTTTCTTTTCTTTTATTTATTTTCCTTTTCTGTCTTTATTTATTTTAAAATACTTAGGCAGTCTATAAAATTGTGTTTATTACACCATATTGACCTATGTAAAATATGGCATCTCCCGGACACTTTTGTTTTAAATTTTGAAAAACTTCTATTGTTTGCTTTGATTTTGAAATTTGAATTCGAATGGGATTGAATCATCGCGAGGTTTACAACAGTAAGAGTGGTGACGAGGCATCATTAGCAGAGGTTACTGTAGCTTGATTATCCGGGCGTTACAAATCTCCTCCACTACAAGAAATCTCGTCCCGAGATTTAGGAGGTAGGAGGAAACAGTGCAGGGTATTCATCGCGAAGACGATCCTCGCGTTCCCAGGTGGCTTCGTCCTCAGAGTGATTCGACCACTGGACTTTGAGGAATTTGATCGCCTTCTGACGTGTGCGGCGTTCAGCTTGGTCAAGAATGCGGACCGGATGCTCTTTATAAGAGAGGTCCTGTTGCAATTCGAGCTCTTCATGATCCACCGCTCGGATTGGATCCTTGAAGCAACGGTGGAGTTGTGACACATGGAACACATCGTGAACCTGAGAAAGGTTCGGCGGAAGCTCCAGTTGATATGCCACCTTTCCACGCCTTTCGAGAATAGTGAAGGGACCAATATAGCGGGGAGCTAACTTTCCTTTGATCCCGAAGCGGTGTGCACCCTTCATTGGTGTAACTCGAAGATAAGCCTTTTCGCCAGGTTGATAGACCATGTCTTGGTGATGACGGTCATACTGACTTTTCTGACGTGACTGAGCAGTCTTGAGATTCTCGCGAATAATGCGAACTTGTTCTTCGGCCTGTTGGATAATATCCGGACCGAAGAGTGGACGTTCCCCAGTTTCTAACCAGTTCAGAGGGGTTCGACACTTTCGTCCATATAGCACTTCGAAGGGGGACATCTTCAGACTAGCTTGATAGCTATTATTATAAGAGAACTCGGCATATGGAAGAGATTCCTCCCATTTCTTGCCGAATGATATTACACAAGCTCGAAGCATGTCTTCGAGAACTTGGTTGACACGTTCAACCTGTCCTTGCGACTGAGGATGAAATGCAGTACTGAACGACAGATGAGTTCCCATAGCTTCTTGGAAACTCGCCCAAAACCTTGAAGTGAATAAACTGCCACGGTCTGAACTGATAACCAGTGGGATACCGTGAAGTGAAAGAATTCTGGCCATGTAGAGAGTAGCAAGCTGACTAGCAGTGATTGTCTCTTTGACCGCCAGAAAATGGGCAACTTTGGAAAGCCGGTCAATGACGACAAGAATAGCATCATTACCTTTCTGCAATTTGGGAAATCCAGTGACGAAGTCCATTTCAACATGGTCCCATTTCCATTCAGGAATAGAGATAGGTTGCAGAGTCCCAGCAGGCCTTTGATGCTCTGCTTTGATTCGGCGACAAATGTCACACTCAGCAACATAACGAGCAATGTCCTGCTTCATATTAGACCACCAGAATCTTTGACGAATATCCTGGTACATCTTTGTACTACCAGGATGGATGGACAGAGGCGTATCATGGGCTTCTTGCATAACCCTTTTAGTCTTATCCAGGTTTTTCTTCGAACATGGTACCACTAGGCGGCCTTTGAAATACAAGGCGCCATCGTCAGCAACAGTGAAGAATGAGGGCTTTCTTTTTTTGAGGTCGCGTTTAATCTTGAGGACTTCATCGTCACATTTCTGTATCCATTTGATGGTGTCCACAAGATCTGGTTTCGCAACCAGGGTATTGAGAGAACCCTTGGAAACAACATGGAGGTTCCATTTGGGGAAACCTTCGGGAGGGGGAGCGAGTGATCCCGGAGGAACAATATGGAGGTTCAGCCTTCTAAATTCTTCGGCAAGCGAGGGCTGAACTTTGTGGACCTGGAGGTTGTTGCAGTAAGACTTGCGGCTCAAGGCATCAGCCATTACATTAGCCTTGCCGGGGGTATAGGATATACCCACGTCAAAGTCTGCAACAGTCTCCATCCATCTTTGCTGGCGTAGGTTCAAATCTGGCTGAGTAAACAGATACTTCAGACTTTGATGGTCGGTGAAGATCTCGCAATGATTACCGAGAAGGTAATGTCGCCACTGCTTCAGTGCATGAATGACAGCAGCAAGCTCGAGGTCGTGAACCGGGTAGTTTTCTTCGTGCGGGCGTAGTTGACGAGAGGCATAAGCAATCACTCTGCGCTCTTGCATTAGGACACAGCCTAATCCTTGGCGGGAAGCGTCGCAGTAAATGACGAAGTCCTTCTTAGTATCAGGTGGTGCAAGCGCGGGGGCAGAAGTCAACTTGTCTTTGAGCGCCTGGAAACTTTCCTGACACTTGTCTGTCCAGTCAAACTTGACACCCTTATGCAACAGATTAGTCAGGGGCCTGGCAATCTTGGAGAAGTTCTCGATGAATCGACGGCAATAGCTGGCGAGACCGAGGAAACTTCGGACTTGCTTCACATTCTTCGGAGGAGTCCAATCGAGAATAGCCTGAACTCGTTCAGGGTTGACGGCAATACCATCTTTGGAGATGACATGCCCAAGATAGGTTACTTCGGGGAGCCAGAATTCACACTTGGAATACTTAGCATATAGCTGATGTTCTCGAAGCTTCTCCAGCACAAGACGCAAATGTCCAGCATGTTCTTCCTCGTTCTTGGAAAATACAAGGATATCGTCCAGGTAAACCACGACGAACTTGTCGAGGTAATCCATGAATATATAATTCATCAGACGAGAGAAGGTGGCGGGAGCATTTGTTAAGCCGAATGACATGACGGTGTACTCGTATGACCCATACCGAGTCACGAAGGCAGTTTTTGGGATGTCCTCCTCACGAACACGGATCTGGTGGTAACCCAACCTCAAGTCAAGTTTGGAGAACACTGATGAGCCAGCCAGTTGATCATAAAGATCATTGATTCGAGGAAGAGGATATTTATTCTGAATGGTAGCTTGGTTTATAGGACGGTAGTCTTGGACTAATCGGTTTGTCCCATCCTTCTTCTTAACAAAGAGAGAAGGTGCTCCCCAAGGAGAGCAACTTGGGCGAATGAAACCTTTGACAAGAGATTTGTCGATTTCCTCCTTAAGCTCAATGAGTTCATGCGGCGGCATCTTGTAGGGTCGTTTAGCTATAGGGGTAGTGCCGGGTTTCAAGTCGATGATGAATTCGACAGCCCTAGCAGGAGGAATCCCTGGAAGTTCTTCTGGGAAGACGTCTTGGAATTCACGAACGACGGGAATGTTTTCAATGCCCTCGAGTGGTGCAGCGTTCAGCGCATTCAAGGCATAAAGTCGTGCCTCGGCGTTCTGAACTAGATGAGCTTGGTAAGCTATTATTTCGTCAGAAGGGTGTAGCAGATGGACGACCTTAGTGGCGCAAACTATAGAAGCAGTATGCGCTTTCAACCAATCCATTCCCAGAATGAGGTCGATGTTAGACGACTTCAGGATAATGGGAGAGGCATAGAATTCCAGCCCTTCGATTTCCACGGGGACATCGATGCCAACCAGTGAGGTTTGACATTGTCCCACGGGGGTTTTTACCAATACCGAAGTGTTCATCTCCTCACATTTAACGTCATGCTTGTATGCAAAATCTTCTGACATGAATGAATGCGATGCCCCTGAATCGAATAAAACAGATGCAGGTACTGAGTTTACGAGGAGTGTACCCATCACGGTAGCAGGCTGGTCTAGAACTTCATTGAGATCAACATGGTTGGCATGAACACGACCATAAGACTTGGCACTGTTGTTGCGAGGCTGGTTGCTTCCACGGCCAGTTGCTGGGAGGGCCAGTTGATTCTGGTTTTGATTGCAATCCCTAGCACGGTGACCTGGCTGACCACACTTGTAGCAGAGACCATTATTGGGAGTGGGAACAGGAGCTTGTGGTGGTGGAGCTGGAAGTCTTTGCCTAGTTGGAGGAGCAGGCAGACGAGGTGCAGCATAGGACTGCCCTTGGGGCAGGTGCATTCGGCTGGTACATGCTGTTGGGAATCCATATCTTGCGCTTCTGCGAGGACGGGCCCGAAGATGAGCCCGTGTCACGGCTGCGCTTGTGAGAGCTCTGGTATTCCTGCAGACCAGTTTCGACACTTGATGGCTTTGTTCACCAGAGTGGCGAAATCAGCAAAGTCATGCACTAGAAGTGCGAGCTTGATGTCAGCTTGAAGGCCATCACGGAACTTCTCCTGTCTGCGTGCATCAGTTGCGATGTCTTCTTCAGCATAGCGGGACAAGTCAAGAAACTCCCGCTGGTAAGCTTCCACAGTTTTATTGCCTTGGGTGAGGTTGCGGAACTCACGGCTTCTTCGGTCATAACTCCCTGAGAATGAAGGCGAGCACGAAGGCAGCTTGGAAGTCTGGCAGGTGTGATTGTGTTCCAGCTGGCAGAGTACGCCTGTGGCTATCCCACCATTGAGCTGCGGGTCCCTTCAGGAAGAAGGAAGCAAAGGTGACATAGCTGGCAGGGGCTACATCAGCAGACTCCATCTCATAGGTGATGTCACGGAGCCAGTCATCAGCATCCAGAGGCTGAGTTGAGCTGCGGTACACGGTTGGGTTGAGGCGCATGAAATCTTGCAGAGTCACTTGGGTTGGCTGCTGGTTCATATTGGGGCGAGGAAACTGAGCCATAATATTCTCCATGAACTGACGATTCAGCTCAAACTGTTGCATCATCCCAGCCATGTACTCAGGCGGTGGTGGGGCGTTGCCACCACGACCACGAACCCACCTGGTCTAAACCATCCTGCTAATATTTAACAGGGGTAGTTCAGCATTGAGGAATTGCAAAAAACAAGAATCATTCATGATGAAACATGCACAACCGAAAGCAGCACGATAGATACTACATAGTAGTCGGCATATCTTACAAAAGAGATCATGCATGGAGTTCGTTACACAGAGTTGGTACATAGACTAAGACATCATAGGCGGCACGCAGGCTCGCGGCGAATGCATCTAACACTAACAAGCAAGTCTACATCAGTCCCACGCGGTACTGCGGAGGTAGCTGTAGCCTGAAAGCTGGTAGTGTGGCATCGGGTACACCACGTCGGCAACCTGGGGTCCGCGGGTACTCTGGTGCAGAACCTGACGCTCAAGTGGCAAGAGGACCAAGTGCGGGAGAGTAGCCTCCCACCTCTGGCCAACCGACACCCTGGGGCATCACGGTCCTGGCTGGGTAGATAGCAGAACGCGACAGCTCCCCAGATCCGACGAAGGGGTGCAACATCGTCAGAGCACGGTAGAGGTGCTGACGAGTGGTGTACAACTCGTGGCGAAGAGCTCGGTTAGCTCGATCCAGCCCATCAGCATGCAGAACCAGGTTCTGATGGTAGAAGGGCTCTCGGGTGACAGTGGAGTAGGCAGCAGTGTAGTAATCCCTCCGCACCAACATCGGATGCGATAGCAATGTGCCTGAAGGGGGAGGTATCCAACTCCTGATACTCTCCACGAAGACGTGTCAGAGCAGCATAAGCAGCATCGTGGACCGCCATATCGATAGTCACTCCAACACCATGAGCAGTGTGCAGCACGGTAGTGGAGTCATACTCCCGAGAGTAGAGGTGGACGATGGCACGGTACTGCTCCTGGTTGAAGTCCTGATACTCCTCATAGACGGTGTACTCAGGGTGCCAGCGATAACCCAGATAGGTCATCATCTCAACCAACACAGCAGGTGATCCTGAGGCACCAATGGCCGTCGTGTGGCGCACGACCTGCCTCGTGGGTTCCATCTGAAAACAAAGATGTTTTCACAGGAGTCAAATGACAATGTGGATAATGTTCAAATACTACTCTAAAGAATAACTAGGGCTTATCCAACTTTGGGGTGAATGTCGTAACGGGATCCTAGTGTCAGAGTTAGTAAATTCGTTTAACCCGAGTAGAAGAGAGTTCAGAGTCCCAGAGTAAAGGTCGAGGAGTAAAAGATCCTAGTACCACCCGATGGCGACGTGGGCCCGTAAGGCACACAGCCAAGTTAGTAAAAGTTTTTGCAATGTCTAGACTCGACTTCGGCCAAGGAGTGTGGAAGGGATTCCTACAGGCAGTCGGCTCTGATACCAACTTGTGACGCCCCCGATTCAATCGTACACTAATCATACACGCAAACGTGTACGATCAAGATCAGGGACTCACGGAGAAGATATCACAACACAACTCTACAAATAAAATAAGTCATACAAGCATCATATTACAAGCCAGGGGCCTCGAGGGCTCGAATACAAGAGCTCGATCATAGACGAGTCAGCGGAAGCAACAATATCTGAGTACAGACATAAGTTAAACAAGTTTGCCTTAAGAAGGCTAGCACAAACTGATACAGATCGAAAGAGGCGTCGGGCAAACTCCTACCTACGGCCTGGGATCCTCCTAACTACTCTCTGGTCGTCGTCAGCGGGCATCACGTAGTAGTAGGCACCTCCGGTGTAGTAGGAGGTCGTCGTCGACGGTGGCGTCTGGCTCCTGGGCTCCAACATCTGGTTGCGACAACCAGGTAGAAGGGATAGGGGGAAAAGAGGGAGAAAGCAACCGTGAGTACTCATCCAAAGTACTCGCAAGCAAGAAGCTACACTACATATGCATGGGTAAATGTGTAAAGGGCCATATACGGTGGACTGAACTGCAGAAAGCCAGAATAAGAGGGGGATAGCTAATCCTTTCGAAGACTACGCTTCTGGCAGCCTCCGTCTTGCAGCATGTAGAAGAGAGTAGACTGAAGTCCTCCAAGTAGCATCGCATAGCATAATCCTAACCGATGATCCTCCCCTCGTCGCCCTGTGAGAGAGCGACCACCGGTTGTATCTGGCACTTGGAAGGGTGTGTTTTATTAAGTATCCGGTTCTAGTTGTCATAAGGTCAAGGTACAACTCCAAGTCGTCCTGTTACCGAAGATCACGGCTATTCGAATAGATTAACTTCCCTGCAGGGGTGCACCACATAACCCAACACGCTCGATCCCATTTGGCGGACACACTTTCCTGGGTCATGCCCGGCCTCGGAAGATCAACACGTCGCAGCCCTACCTAGGCACAACAGAGAGGTCAGCACGCCGGTCTAACCTAAGCGCGCAGGGGTCTGGGCCCATCGCCCATTAGCACACCTGCATTGCGGTCATTCTCTTGGAATTTGGGATTATTGCTGGGATATTTTTGCTACCAATCCCAAGCCTCCAGCTCCACAAACATCTAACGTCACGCGTTTGACTCTTCCGGTAATGGTCTAAATGCGCTCGTACGCGGCCAAGCTTTGAGGGAGGGTGTGATACAGCAGAACTAGCCCCCTTAATACAAGAGCAGGCTTACGTTCCAATCCGGCGCGCGCCACTCAGTCGCTGACGTCACGAAGGCTTCGGCTGATACCACGACGCCGGGATACCCATAACTACTCCCGCGTAGATGGTTAGTGCGGTATAGGCCAGTAGCCAGACTCAGATCAAATACCAAGATCTCGTTAAACGTGTTAAGTATCTGCGAACGCCGACCAGGGCCAGGCCCACCTCTCTCCTAGGTGGTCGGAACCTGCCCTGCCGCTCCGCCTCAAAACTCCACTCGCGGGTGCTCCTCAAGCCGACCCGTCTTTAGTCACCACATGTATCATGTATAAAGTATATAGTATATACCCGTGATCAACTCCCGAGTGATCACGGCCCGATAGTATAGCAAGGCAGACGGACAAGAATGTAGGGCCACAGATGGAAATACTAGCATCCTATACTAAGCATTAGGATTGCAGGTAAAGGTAACAACAGTAGTAGCAAGGACAGGCTATGCATCAGTATAGGATTAACGAGAAGCAGTAACATGCTACACTACTCTAATGCAAGCAGTATAGAGAAGAGTAGGCGATATCTGGTGATCAAAGGGGGGGCTTGCCTGGTTGCTCTGGCAAGAGAGAGGGGTCGTCAACTCCGTAGTCGTACTGGGTAGCAGCGGCGTCGGTCCCGGTGTCTAGCGAGAGAAGATGGGGGAGAAACAATAAATATTTAAGCAAATAGATGCATAGCGATGCATGACATGACAAGTATCGGTGCTAGGGGTGCCCTAACGCGGTATTAGGTGATACCGGTGAAGGGGGATAACATCCGGGAAAGTATCCCCGGTGTTTCGCGTTTTCGGACAGACGAACCGGAGGGGGAAAGTTACGTGTTCGCTATGCTAGGGAAGCGTGGCGGATAAACGGGCTGCGTATCCGGATTCGTCTCATCGTTCTGAGCAACTTTCATGTTGAAAATAATTTAATCCGAGTTACGGATTAAAAGATATGATTTTCTAAAGATTTTATTAATTTCTGAAATTTAATTAATTATGTAATTAATTCGAAAATGAATTAATGACATCAGCATGATATCATGCTGACATCAGCAGTCAACAGAGTTGACTTGGTCAACCTGACCAGTGGGTCCCACTGGTCAGTGACACATTTTAATTAAACAATTTAATTAATTTAATCAAAATTAATTAGTGGGTGGGCCCCACTGTCATACTAATTAGTTAGCTAATTAACAGTAGTTAATTAGGTTAACTAATCATTAGGTTAATTATTCTTATTTGGTTAATTTAATCAGAATTAATTAAGTTAATTAATTGGTTAATTAATTAATTAATTTCATTATTTATTTATTTAATTTAATTTTTTTTTGTTCTGGGCGTGGGCCCCATTCGTCATAGGCCCCAGGGGGCCAAACAGGGGAGGGCGCTACTGGTAACGGGCGCAGGGGCGCCCGACAGGGGCCAACCCGGGCGCTGGCCTCGGGCGAGACCAGCGGCGCGTCGGGGCCAGTCCGGCCACCGGCGGCAAGGCAGCAGCAACTCCGGCGAGGCGGGGCAGCGCTCCCGGGGCGAGCGGTGGTGGTTACGGGCGCCGGGCGTGGTGAACGGGACAGCGCGGGAGGCGGCTTGGCGCGACGCGGCGGCTCCAACGAGCAGTGGCGAGGGAACAAGGCCCAGCACGGCAGCAGCAGCTAGGTGCAAGGGGGGCACAGCGGGGCGCCGGCCGGCTATGGGAGCGCGCGAGCGGGCACAGGGGAGGAGGGCGCGCGCGGGTGGCGCGTCCGGTCACGCAGATGGCCGACGCGAGCAGGGCGCGGCGCAGGGGAGGCGTTCGGGGCGCGGTGAGTTTGGCCCGGCGCGGTGGACGGCCGACAGGCGCGCACGGCGTCGGGGGTGACCGCAGGCGCGGGCGCGGGCGAGGCCACGCACGAGCGGGCGAGCGCGGGGCTGCAGCGGGGTTGTGCCGGGGCGCACGGGCGCGCGCGAGGTTGAGCGGGCGCGGCCGAGCCGGTGCGGGGCAGCACGGCCTCCGCAGCGGAGCAGCAGCAGCAGGGCTTCACGGCGGAGGGAGAGCGGCGGCAGGGGGCGGCCAAGGCGAATCCGGCGGGGCGTGCGTGTACGAGGACAGGGGGAGAGGAGGCCGGGGGCCTCACCGCGGATCCGTAGGGACTGGGGCAGCGGGGGTCGAGGCGGAGAGATGGGGACGGTGCGGCGAAGAGGATGCAGGCCGGTGGGGAGGTCCGGCGAGGTGGAGGTGGTGCTCCGGTGGGGGGGGCGCCGGGGACGGCGACGCGCGTCGGGGCGATGTCGTCGGGGGGGCCGTTCCCCTCGATCCGATCTGGATCGGGGAGGAGGGGGGAGCGACTGGGGGGAAGGGGGCGAGTGGGTGACGGGGTGGGGTTAGGGTTTCCCCCTGGTGGGGGGTTATGGAGGGGAGGTAGCGGGCCGGCCGGCTGGGCCTGGGGCTGGCCCAGTTGGGCCACGGCCCAGGGAGGGGGGGGCTTTCTCCTTTTTTTTGTTAGTTTAGTTTTTTTTTCTTTTATTTATTTTCCTTTTCTGTCTTTATTTATTTTAAAATACTTAGGCAGTCTATAAAATTGTGTTTATTACACCATATTGACCTATGTAAAATATGGCATCTCCCGAACACTTTTGTTTTAAATTTTGAAAAACTTCTATTGTTTGCTTTGATTTTGAAATTTGAATTCGAATGGGATTGAATCATCGCGAGGTTTACAACAGTAAGAGTGGTGACGAGGCATCATTAGCAGAGGTTACTGTAGCTTGATTATCCGGGCGTTACAGGCACTCCCAAAACAGATGCTTCGAGGATTCAAGGCTTCGAATGCACAACTAGCAGAAGTACTCGTTCTTCCAGCCACGGCGTTGGAGCTTGTCGTTGCACCACAACCTGTTTTGTAGCATAAGCCATGCAAATATCTTGATCTTCTCGGGGGCCCAAGAGCTCCATATGATCTTGCCGAAAATCGAGGACGTCATGCCCTGGAACTGCAACCGATAAGCTGATCTAGCTGAGTATTCGCCCGTCCGCTCGAGGGTCCATCTGATGGAGTCGGGGGTGCCCGTATGCAATTCGCCGGCTGCGCCATGAAGCCGTCTATGCAGGACCAGGACGTCGTGGATCAGATGTTCAGTACGACCATGGGTTAGGTCTTTGATCCAGGTGTCGTCCGCGAGAGCCACCTTCACCGTCCTGCTCTTTCTCCGGGCATGAAGGACCAGCCGCGGGAATTGCTGGGCGAGCGTTCCTGGCCCCATCCAGTGGGAGTGCCAGAAGGACGCCGACGCGCCGTCCCCGATGCTAACCGAGGTTGCCGCCGTGAAGAGGAGAGGTCGTCGCCGTTGCAAGGCAGGACCGAGCCCACCCATGGGCGCTCAGGGTGGCGCCATGCGAGCCAGGGCCAGCGCAGGCAAAGAGCACGTCCAAACCGTGAGAGGTCAGGGACTCCCAGGCCTCCATTTTCCGTTGGAGTGCAAACCGCTGCCCAGCTAACTTTGCAGCTTGCGCCGGAGATTTCCTCATCTTGCTTCCAAAGGAAACGACGGTGACACATGTCTATTTCTTTCAAGATCTTTTTTGGCACCCTCAGCACGGTGAGCACAAAAGTAGGCATGGCGAGGACGCAGCGGACCAGCACGCGCCGTCGCGCGATGTGGATTAGGTTCCTCTTCCAGCCCGCCAGCCGGGCCTTGATCCTATCGATGATGAACTGCAGGTGCACTAGCCGAAGCCGGTCGGTGATGAGTGGCAGGCCCAGGTATTTGATCGGGAAAGGGGCGATTGAGCCGCCAAAATTGTGCAGCACACGTGCGAGGTCTATGTCGTTGCAGCTGACCGGCGATGCCGTGGATTTTTCGGTGTTTATGCATAACCCTGTAGCGCGTCTGAATTGGCGTAGGATGCCCAGTAGAGAGTCGACCTCCTGACGGGTTGGGTTGGTGAAGACAACTGCATCGTCGGCGTAGAGACTAACCCTGAGCTTCAGCTCGCGGCCTGGTATCTGTTGTAGGAATTTTTGCTCAACCGCCTTCGCCAATAGGTGGTGCAGAGGTTCTATGGCGAGAATGAAGAGAAACGGTGAGAGCGGGTCGCCCTGGCGAAGACCGCGGCGGTGAGCAAAGTGGTGGCCCAACACCCCATTCAAAGAGACCGCCGAGGACGCCGAGGAGAGGAGCAGGGCCACCCAATCTCGCCAGCGCGCGCTAAACCCGAGCTGCTGCAACAACTCTAGCAAGTAGTCCAACGAGACCGTGTCGAACGCCTTCTCGATGTCGAGCTTCATGAGCAGTGCCGGCGTTTTGCGACGGTGGAGGTGACGAATGGTGTTTTGCACGTAGAGATAGCTACCATGGATGCATTTGGTTTTGAGGAATGTCGTTTGCGCCGGAGAAATGATAGTGTGGATCACCTTTGCCAGCCTCATGGAAAGGAACTTGGAGATTAGCTTTGCCATCGAATGGATCAGGCTAATCGGGCAATGCAATTTCAAGTGCTCATATTGAATTATACGCTGATGCTCTCATCCATGAGATCCTAGCGGTAAAGACTGACGCCGAGAGGATAAAGATGGGGAATTTGAACGCAAATAAACATGAGACATATCATGGCGCGCGGTGTGGGCATCCGGACGTGACGATAATGCTGCATCTTTGCGCGTACTCACATCACATGGTGGCGTTGAAAAGGCAGCAGGACTGCTGAAATGTGGGAGCTGGAGCTGTTGGGTGAATTCACAAGTCACAGCTGCGAAGCCGAAAAAGAGTTGAAGGGGCTTGAAATTATTGTTAGTGGCGTAGTGCTGTCCCAGTAGCGCCCTACGTAGACGTAGAAGGAGCCGCTATCAGTTTCTTGATATTGTTTCCCGCACGTGTTTCTCCAATAGTATTAGGTAGGCGCAAGAACAAGTGTAGACGAGCGGAGCCTCCTGCCATTTCTATTCCACAACCAGTGATCATGCATGTGCATGCAGGCACGCATGACGACAATCAGAGAAGGAAATGGAGTGTTACGGGAATGATAAAAAAAGGGGAACAAAAGTGAAGTAAAAGCACACCAAATGTGCGTGTGGGGAGCATCACCTAAGGCACACACAAAGGATCGGCACCGGCGCGCAACGCACGCAAGCAGGCATCGAGCCATACGAAATAATTGGACAGGGTCGACCACCATAGTAGTATTTGGTAGTTAGCGCTCCTCCCAACTGGCATTCGTACGTACTGCTGTATGGAGTACGCGGCCGCCCGCTGTCAAATAATACCTGTTCAAATCCTTCCTTGGCCATGGCATGCCAAATCAGCCGGCTCGTAAGTGGGCCCCCACGTCCAGTCCCGTACTCTCGGAGGGAAGGGAAGCGCCACGCCAATGCCATTGGCATCCATCATCCCACCAC
The DNA here is from genome assembly GCF_003073215.2 of Triticum urartu. Lineage (NCBI taxonomy): Eukaryota > Viridiplantae > Streptophyta > Magnoliopsida > Poales > Poaceae > Triticum > Triticum urartu. Next base: position 440,856,473 of record NC_053023.1, read on the forward strand.
GCCACGCGCACGCGCTACACACGGCGGCACGATCGCCCCCCTCCCCTACCGTACCGACTTCCCTTCCTTCCTCCTCGCACGCGCACGCGCACGCGCCGCGGGACACCGGGACAGGACAACGCGTCCGTCCCTCCCGGAGCAACTTCCCCTGCCTGCCTCTCTCCCTCTCCTTCTTCCTCCCCTGCCTCCCAATGCTCAGTACAAAATCTCGACTACTTGCTTTTCTCTTTCGCGCGCGCCGTCAGAAACTGCCTCCGCAGGAGGGAGGAGAGGAGGGGGTGTTGTGCCGTGGTCGATACTCTGAAGATTGATTCCGGTCCGCCGGCAACATGAGGTTCAGGATCCGGAAGAAGCCTGCGTCCGCGCCGCCGGACGCTTCTTCCACGGCCGCCGTGCCGGACACCGCGGCCGGCGGCGGCCGGGCGACGATCAGTATCGTCGCTAGCCCAGATCGCTACGGCACAGAGAATGGTACGTAGGTCATCTTCTGCGGAAACCGTTACTTTCTTCATTTCCGTTCAATCTTGGACCGACCACAAAGATTGATTCGATTCAAAGATTGATTCTTCTTCTAGTGCTTCCCTTTTCTGTTTATAACTAATCAATCTTGGACCGACCACAAAGAATTTAGTGGGACGGCTGCTTGCTCCCACGAAATTAACTAAGTTATCCTGCCACACTCAGGGATTGGTTGGGTTGAGAATCAGAATTGAATTATGCTAACTGTATAGTCGGTTCTTGTCTCGTTCGGCGTTCGATTAGGATGATCAGGAAGATCAATGCAATCAGTACCTCCCATCAGATTTATTCATTCCTGCGCATGCTAGGTGCACCTACCATGCCATGTGGTAGCTAGGCAACATACCTCTGAATGCGATTGTGATGGGTCGCACTCACACAGTATCGGAGCTAATGCCTTTCGGACGGATGAGTCCTGTCCTGCTGCCATTTTCATCTCATGTCCTACTCTTTTGCTCCATCAGGTACTAGTACTATGCTGGCTTCTTGAAATCTACAACATACAGTAACATCAAACTAATGTTACCGTCAAAAGGCAAGGCATGATATGATCAATGGTCAAAGAAAGTTTCAACAGGAAGTCAAATATGAAGCTCCACAATCAAACTTTTCTCCATAAAAAATACTGCAAAGTTAATCATCAGGACACATTTTTTTTTGTATCTGAATACGAATAAAGCTAGCTTTCGCCTTTCACTTTTTCTGGCCAAACGTCTTAATCTGAAAAAGGCTAATTATTTGACTTGTTAAATATCATCGATCAGTGTTATTGCCTATAGGCCACAACAGTGGTTTCTCATGGTTTTATTTCGCGCTTCTTGTTCTTCCATGCCTCATCGTTAACTGAAGTTACAGTTAAAAGACTAGACTACTACTGTAGTAGTTTGCTTCTAATGAAATGCTCCTTTGCTCTAGTAGTTTAATTGAATTAATGACAATTGGAAAAAAACTGGAGAAGATAATATTTTCAGTCCTAGGATCATAACATCAACCATTGATCCATTCACTACTGATTGTTACGCCAGGAGGAAGCAGAGATGAGTCGTTCTTCGAGGCAAGGCCGTGGTTAGACTCGGACAGTGAAGATGATTTCCAAAGCGTGAGAGGAGGTAAAACATCATATTTTCTTGTTTTTTTTAATGAATGGTATGATTGGTGTCAACTTCTAACATCCTAACATCTCTGTTCATCCGGATCCTCAAGACTTCACTCCTTCAAGAGGTAGCACACCAGATCACCAGACGCAAACATCATTCGCAGCGCGGATATCTGCGGACATTCCTTCGCTGACAGAGAAGAAGCAGAGGCTCCTTGAGCTGCTACAGGAAAAGCAGCAGTACGATGACGAGCATGATGCCACTACTGATGCCGGTAGCGAGACAGGGAACAACATTCATGCTGAAGAACATCTGAATCCTTCTGGGAAAGTAGGGAAAGCAAAGAAGCCAGCCAAGCCAGGTTGCTTCGCTTGCTCTGCTTGGAAGCTTAGCTTCAAGTGCTGCCGGAAGAAGAAGAAAGAGCAGAAGGATTTGTGAGTTAGTTCTCAGGTGTTGGATTTTGACTTCTTGAAAAATATTATCGCAAGAGAGCTGGTACATGTATATACCTTTTTTGGGGGTGAATGAAATACCGCAACTAGAAGAAGTATGAGGAGTGTGGAGTGGCCTGTTCAATAGTGGCATGAATAGTGAAACAATTATGCAGGGTAAAATATATAGCATACATGATTACTTCCTGTTTTGTCATTAGTGATTTCGTTGGATCTGAATAATTCTTCTGGACCATGAACTTAGAATTTGTCAAGCAAGGTTTATGGACCCCTCTTTTCTCCATGATTTCTCAGGCTAGGCCAGGTCACGTAATGTCCTTGTGATTTGTGGGCTAATTAGGTGGCATAATGTTGAAACTAACTGGGGACTGCACTCAAGTCCTTTCAACCAGTTTATGTGGCAAGTGATGTATGTTCTCTAAAGTTTTGACAACAGCTTTGATGGCCTCGACCTTTCAAACAAACTAGAATTACGAAAAAAAACCTTTTGCATTATAGTTCCAGCGGAGCTGACAATCAGTAATATTTCTGCGTAGATATCAGTACGTTAAAGAGATCAGTATATCTCTGTGGTATTTTGGCCAAACCAAAAAGGGTTAAGCAAATGCATAATTTGCCTGGAGTTTAAGTTTTAATCAGGCAGAAGCACATGATGTGTCTTGCAATAGACAGACGGTCAGTACAATCATTTCAGCAAAGAGAGTACCGCTCCATCATGGGATTTTGTGATTCTTATGGAAATATCTGAAAATCCCACTCCTCTCTATTTCTCAACATAGCTATATGTAGACACATATTGGCCTAATGGGCCATATTTAACTCACTCACACGCACACACAAAATATTCAATACTCCCACTCAAGATGGGTGGTAGATATTTATCAACCTCATCTTGTTACATGCCGACTTGAAATTTTTTTTATGAAACAAAACCACTTTATTAATTCGAAATAACAGTGACATCGTCTATTAGGAGAGATACAATTTCACTCATGGGCTCCTCAAACCAATCATTGTTTAGAAACTTTAGCCAATCTAGCAAGCTCAAGAACAACCTTATTAGCATCCCTGTTACAATGTTCAAAACTACTAAGAGGAAAATCACAAGCTATACAATAGCAATCGTCGAAAACTGCCGCCGCTGCTCCCGTCGAACGTCCTCCATTCTTCATAGTACCAACGACTTCCAAATTATCAAAGTTAATAAGTAGGCGATTGTAACCCGCCCTTTGTGCAAGAGAAAAACCAAATCTTAGCACTAAAGTTTTGGCAGTCAGGACATCAACACACCAATCAATATTCCAATTAACCCCAAAAATAAATTTCCCGCTAGCGTCTTTTAGGACTACACTCGCTGAGCCCCTAAGCAAGTCTTAATCAAAAGATGCATCTTCATTAAGTCTTGATCAAAAGATCCAGTCGGAAATCTGATCCCTCCTATTTATGCCCCCACCTATCCCATCAGTTTACTCTAAGAAAACTCCGGCCCCATCACATGTTCTGAGAGAGAACTTCATCTCCTTGTGTTGATTTCAAAGAGATTTCTACTCCAACCATTCAAGCCAATCCTTTGAGATCTAATCCTCTCTTAATTTCCACTCCTACTTCTCTAATCGAATAGCCATACCTTGAGAGAATTTAAGTGTCGAGGGGATTAACTTTTGAAGCACAAAAGTAAGGGATTCATCACCAAGCTATCTCTATATTGTTACTTTTGGAGGGTGTGTGCCTCCTCGACTGGCTCGGTGCTTGGAAGTCTTCTAGTTTGTGAAGAACCCAAGAAATTTGTAAGGGCTTGGAGATCGCCTACTTTGTGAAGATCTACCCTAGTGAAACTAGTTCTTCATGGGCTTACGCCATGGTGGAATAGGTTGGTTTCTCCTTCATGGATCCTTCATGGGCGAGTGTCCTCACCATTCCTTTGTGGAATATCGCAACCAAGATCCTTGTGATCTTAGACCCTTCATGAATCAAAGGCTCCATCAACGTGGATATGTAAGATAGCGCCCACTATCCAAACCATGGGAAAGAACTTCACTGACCAATTTGTGTTTGTGTATCTCTAACTCTACTTGTTTACTTTCACTTGCATATCTTTACTTTCCGCTGCCTCTACTCTTACAGACTTGCATGTGTAGGGTGCTTTATAGATTGCCAGAAGAGCCTAAAATTGCCAAGGAAAGAAAATTTGGAAAAAGAGTCCATATTTTGGCTTAGTAGTCTATTTCCTTCCTCTCTATACATACTTATCGATCCTACAAAACCCAACAATCTCCAAACTTCCTTAGCTTTTTTGCATTTGAACAAAAGGTGCTTAGTGTCCTCCGGACCATTAAAAGAATAAGGGCAATGAGGCGACACTTTCAAATGTCTATTTGCAAGTGTAACATGACATGGAAGAGTGACATGCAACATGCGCTATTTTTTTACATTTGCCGAGTAAGATAATTTCCAATGTCACACCAAATAGGATTGACAATGATTTATCCCATCACATAAGTTTGTTTGAGCTTGCTCCCATGTTGGTGATCTCATTCAACAAAATAAGGTGAACGAACGGTGGATGTCCCATTCTTGTGAAACTCCACGCAATAACATCCCATATATCAAGAAACAGAAGAGGAATTGCGAGAATACATTGTGCATCAATTGGCCACAACGTTGTCTGACCAAGTCTTCGTCCCAACTATTAGTGATGGGATCAACAAAATTAGAGACCTTAGACAAGAGATGTCCCCCATTAAGAGTGATAACTATTCTATCAACAAAATTTGGGACCCACGCATCTTCCCAAATATCAATCTTCTACCGTTACTAATTCTTCATGCATAACCATGCTTCCAAGAATTTACTCCCAACATTACAACCATGCTGACTTTGAACACTTATGTTTCTGAATCCCATAGTTTATTATCAAGATGTTTAATGACTTAACCTTAACGTCCGCTTGTCAAGCCTCTATTTGATGTAGTGATATATCTCCATGTGCTTTATATGGCCGAGTTGAATGGGGTTGTTTGCTATGTTAACTTTAGATTTGTTGTCACACAAAAGATTCAATGGACCCCTCTATAGTAGCCCTAATTCTGATAGGAGGCCTTTTATCCATAGCATCTAACACAAACACACATATATTGCGCTATTTCTGCTTACGTGGTTGATCCGGATAAAATTAACCGCTTCTTGCTCCTCCAAGATCCCAATTTTCCTCCAAGAAAGATACAAAATATTGATGTTGACCTTCTGCCATCAAGGAAGCTAGTCTAATCAACATCACAATAGCCCGCTATGTTCAAGTGCTCGTTGGCCTTGAACCATAGACTTCCAAGACTCCCTTCTATATATCACAAAATTTGGTGTGTTGACTCTAAATGTCCACTTCTTCAGACATGCATGTAGCAGTTGACATCAGTCCCCGCATATGATATGGGACATGTCTTCTGTGGTACAAATGAGTTGACCTACAAAACCAGTGTATCTCTCTATCTATTGTATCTCCATATTGCACGCACAATTGATGATTTTTCTCATGAGTTGAAGCGGGTCGACACCGGAGCATTCTAGCATCACTAATTAAGGAGGTCCAATACATACTCCTGTTGTGAGAGAACTATCGGTATGGGGGCCTTGTAGTCTCATTGCCAATAAAGTACCTCAGTTAACCAAGTTCTTAACCGCATACTCATTAATTAGCTTCTTCTCTAGTTGTGACATCTCAACATTTTAATCCTCTGTAATAATGATGTCATCTATGTATACTACAAGAATCGTGATGTGCCTCCTGGAGTGGCAGTATAACATGTGTCCTGCATTGTTTTGTGTGTATCTCATGCCACACATATTCGATCAAACCATGCCTCATGGAGATTATTTAATCCCATAAGTGACATCCTCAAACTAAGGACCTTCCCTTGAAGTTTGAGATGTACCAAAGCCAGGTAGGATTTCCTTATACACTTCCTCCCAAAAGATCATCATAGAGGAATGCATTTTTCACATCCAATTAGTAAATAGAGAATCAAAACTTGACACACGCTATAAAAAATGATATCTATGACAAAATGCATTCTGTCATGCATAACTGTTTTTTTTACAAATGAACATACTTGACCAATTTATGATAAACATGTAGTACATGTGTTTTTGTGACAAAAGTCTGGTTTTGTTCATAGATGTGTGCTTTCTATGAAGAAAACCGCCTCATCATGGATATGGTGCACTTCTATGACACATATTTTGTCATAACTAAGCCATAATATTTGTCTTGTTTTTTTTTATGAAATGGGTTATAGTTTAGAGTATTTTTATCAAATTCCAAAAAAGGAAAACAAGCATGTATCCGACACTTCCATATGCACATCAGTTTTAACTAAATGGACCAGATGAACAGATAGAGAGGCAGTAGAACACGAGGATAGAGATCGGTCACAACGATCTCCCCGCTAGGCTAGCCACCTCTCTCCCTCCCCATGTCGCATGCCACTCCGGCCGTGGCGACCACCCCCCTGCCGCCCAGCATGGGCACACTGCCCCTCCCGCTCGCCGGCGCCAGCTCCGGACCGCTGGGCAGTCCCGTGCCCGTTGGGGAACGTAGTAATTTCAAAAAAAATCCTACGCACACGCAAGATCATGGTGATGCATAGCAACAAAGGGAAGAGTGTTGTCCACGTACCGTCGTAGACCGTAAGCGGAAGCGTTATGAAAACGCGGTTGATGTAGTCGTACGTCTTCACGATCGACCGATCCTAGCACCGAAGATACGGCACCTCCGCAATCTGCATACATTCGGCTCGGTGACGTCCCACGAACTCACGATCCAGCAGAGTGTCGAGGGAGAGCTTCGTCAGCACAACGGCGTGATGACGATGATGATGATGCTACCGGAACAGGGCTTCGCCTGAGCACCGATACGATATGATCGAGGTGGATTATGGTGGAGGGGGGCACCGCACACGGCTAAGAGATCAATGATCAACTTGTGTGTCTATGGGGTGTCCCCCTCCCCGTATATAAAGGAGTGGAGGAGGGGGAGGGTCGGCCCTCTACTATGGTGTGCCCTAGGGAGTCCTACTCCCACCGGGAGTAGCATTCCCCCTTTTCCAAGTAAGAGTAGGAGAGAAGGAAGGGAAGGAGAGAAGAGAAGGAAGGAGGGGGCGCCGCCCCTCCCCCTAGTCCAATTCAGACTAGGCCTTGGGGGGGGGGTGCGGCCTGCCCTAGGCAGCCCCTCTCTCTTTCCCCTAAAGCCCAATAAGGCCCATATACTCCCCGGGGGGTTCCGGTAACCTCCCGGTACTCCGGAAAATGCCCGAGCTCATCCAGAACCATTTCATTGTCCAAACATAGGCTTCCAATATATCGATCTTTACGTCTCGACCATTTTGAGACTCCTCGTCATGTCCGTGATCAAATCCGGGACTCTGAACTACCATCGGTTCATCAAAACACATAAACTCATAATACTGATCGTCACCGAACGTTAAGCGTGCGGACCCTACGGGTTCGAGAACTATGTAAACATGACCGAGACACGTCTTCGGTCAATAACCAATAGCGGAACCTGGATGTTCATACTTACTCCCACATATTCTACGAAGATCTTTATGAGTCAAACCGCATAACAATATATGTTGTTCCATTTGTCATCGGTATGTTACTTGCCCGAGATTTGATCGTCGGTATCTCAATACCTAGTTCAATCTCGTTACCGGCAATTCTATTTACTCGTTCCGTAACGCTACATCCCGTAACTAACTCATTAGCTACATTGCTTGCAAGGCTTATAGTGATGAACATTACCGAGAGGGCCCAGAGATACCTCTTCGACAATCGGAGTGACAAATCCTAATCTCGATCTATGCCAACTCAACAAACACCATCAGAGACACATGTCGAACACCTTTATAATCACCCAGTTATGTTGTGACGTTTGGTAGCACACAAAGTGTTCCTCCGGTATTCGGGAGTTGCATGATCTCATAGTCATAGGAACATGTATAAGTTATGGAGAAAGCAATAGCAACAAACTAAACGATCATCGTGCTAAGCTAACGGATGGGTCAAGTCAATCACATCATTCTCTAATGATGTGATCCTGTTAATCAAATGACAACTCATGTCTATGGTTAGGAAACATAACCATCATTGATTCAAAGAGCTAGTCAAGTAGAGGCATACTAGTGACACTCTGTTTGTCTATGTATTCACACATGTACTAAGTTTCCGGTTAATACAATTTTAGCATGAATAATAAACATTTATCATGATATAAGGAAATATAAATAAAAACTTCATTATTGCCTCTAGGGCATATTTCCTTCAGTCTCCCACTTGCACTAGAGTCAATAATCTAGTTCACATCGTCATGTGATTTAACACCAATAGTTCACATCTTTATGTGATTAGTTCACATCTCCATGTGACTAATACCCAAAGGGTTTCAATAATCTAGTTCACATCGTTATGTGATTAACACCCAAAGAGTGATCATGTTTTGCTTGTGAGAGAAGTTTAGTCTACGAGTCTGCAACATTCAGATTCGTATGTATTTCGCAAATTTCTATGTCTACAATGCTTTGCACGGAGCTACTCTAGCTAATTACTCCCACTTTCAATATGTATGCAGATTGAGACTTAGAGTCATCTAGATCGATGTAAAAAGCTTGCATCGACGTAACTCTTTATGACGAAGTCTTTTATAACCTCCATAACCGAGAAATATTTCCTTAGTCCTCTAAGGATAATTGTAACCGCTGTCCAGTGATCTACTCCTAGATCACTATTGTACTCCCTTGCCAGAATCATGCTAAGGTATACAATAGGACTGGTACATAGCATAGCATACTTTATAGTACCTATGACTGAGGCATAGGGAATGACTTTTCATTTTCTCTCTATCTTCTGCAGTAGTCGGGCATTGAGTCTGACTCAACTTCACACCTTGTAATACAGGCAAGAACCCTTTCTTTGCCTAGTCCATTTTGAACTTCTTCAAAACTTTATCAAGGTATGTGCTTTGTGAAAGTCCAATTAAGCGTCTTAATCTATCTCTATAGATCTTGATGACCAATATATAAGCAGCTTGTAACACCCTCGATGCGGCTATATCTCCCACGTGTCGGAGCACGACTTAGAGGCATAACCGCATTGAAGGCAATGTCGCAAGAGAGGTAATATTCACACAACCAATGTAATGAATAAGGAAAGGGATATATAGTTGGCTTACAATCGCCACTTCACACAATACATGAATATAACATTACATCAACCAGATACAATCAAGGTCCGACTACGGAACCAAAACAAAAGAAGACTACCCCTAATGCTACAGATCCCAAATCGTCCCAACTAGGCTCCACTACTGATCAACTAGAAACGGAACAACATAACGAACACGATCTTCATCGAGCTCCTCCTTGAGCTCGGTTGCGTCACCTGCACGGTATCATCGGCACCTGCAAACTGGGTTTGGAAGTATCTGTGAGTCACGGGGACTCAGCAATCTCACATCCTCGCGATCAAGACTATTTAAGCTTATAGGAAGGGTAAAAGGTATGAGGTGGAGTTCAGCAAGCACTAGCAAATATGGTGGCTAACTTACGCAAATGAGAGCGAGAAGACAAGGCAAAGCATGATCGAGAGTCTATGATCAAGAAGTGATCCTAGACTACTTACGTTCAAGCATAACTCCAACACCGTGTTCACTTCCCAGACCCCGCCGAGAAGAGACCATCACGGCTACACACGCAGTTGATGCATTTTAATTAAGTTAAGTGTCAAGTTCTCTACAACCGGACATTAACAAATTCCCATCTGCCCATAACCGCGGGCACGGCTTTCGAAAGTTCAAATCCCTGCAGGGGTGTCCCAACTTAGCCCATCACAAGCTCTCACGGTCAACGAAGGATATTCCTTCTCCCAGGAAGACCCGATCAGACTCGGAATCCCGGTTACAAGACATTTCGACAATGGTAAAACAAGACCAGCAAGACCACCCGCTGTGCCGACAAATCCCGATAGGAGCTGCACATATCTCGTTCTCAGGGCACACCGGATAAGCTAAGCGTACAGGAGCCGACGTAACCCAAGTTGCCAAGGGATGGCCCTGCACAGTGCTCTAGTTTGGACCAACACTCAAAGGAGCACTGGCCCGGGGGTTTAAATAAAGATGACCCTTGAGTCTGCAGAACCCAAGGGAAAAAGGCTTAGGTGGCAAATGGTAGAACCAAGGTTGGGCCTTGCTGGAGGAGTTTTATTCAAGGCGAACTGTCAAGGGGTTCCCATTATAACCCAACCGCGTAAGGAACGCAAAATCAAGGAACATAACACCGGTATGACGAAAACTAGGGCGGCAAGAGTGGAACAAAACACCAGGCATAAGGCCGAGCCTTCCACCCTTTACCAAGTATATAGGTGCATTAAAGTAAATAAGAGATATTGTGATATCCCAACAATAAACATGCTCCAACAAGGAACAAACTCCAATCTTCACCTGCAACTAACAACGCTATAAGAGGGGCTGAGCAAAGCGGTATCATAGCCAAACAACGGTTTGCTAGGACAAGGTGGGTTAGAGGTTTGACATGGCAATATGGGAGGCATGATAAAGCAAGTGGTAGGTATTGTAGCATAGGCATAGCAACAGAGCGAGCAACTAGCAAGCAAAGATAGAAGTGATTTCGAGGGTATGGTCATCTTGCCTGAGATCCCGCAAGGAAGAAGAACGAGTCCATGAAGAAGACAAACGGACGTAGATGAACGGATCCTCACAACTCCGGAACGAAACCAAAGCTAACGCGAGAAGCAACCCGGAAAGAAGCAAACAACATAGTAAACAACCATCACATAGACATGGCATGATGCACAATCAAGCATGACGCATGTCCGGTTTAAATATGCATGGCATGGAAAAGTGCACAAACAAAACTACAAGTTAAGTGCAGCCCAATATGCAACGAGTTGCATATTGACGAAACACCACGTGACTTATTTAGTTCGATCTCGTTTAGGTACCCAACAATATTAAATGTTGATTAACATGGCAAGAGGTGAAGCATAACAAAACTATACTATCTAATCAATTTAAATGGGGCCGGATATAACAAATAACGAATCCGGTAAAACCCCATATGCATTAGTAATTTATTGCAACAACAATTTAAACATTTTAATTGTTGTTATCATGATGTGGATGACATGAACAAGTTTATGCAATGTTTATTAAAAGTTGACAAGAGCATTATGAAGCATTTTGTCATCGTGGCGGAAACGAAAAGCGGTGCCACGGCAACGATAACGATAACGGTGCCACGACAACGTTCCGGTTCCGGTAACTCGATTGAGATACCGATGCAAAGGAGAAGTGTGCGGAGGCATGCAAAAGATGGTGGGGCGCTCCCGGATTATGGGTGTCCCACGAGTTGGCGACAAGGAAACGAGTGACAATTTGGACACGGTGCAAACACGAGCATCTCAAACATCGCAAGCATTCATTCACGGACGTCGTCTCGAGGTTATACCTTTCGAAGCGTGCAAGCGGGACAGTTCTCGTTCGGTGCAAAGTAGAGGAAGTAGGCGTTCTCGCGACGGCGGTAGTGGAAGTAGTCGTTCTCGCACGCTCTAGGGTCGACGGTAGAGGTTCTCGCGATCTCGGCGACGGTAGTAGTACATGTTTATCGTTGCACGAGTTTCCGTAGACGTTCATGTCATCGGTGTCGTGGTACTTGAGGTCTTCGGACTTTCTGGTCCCGTTCTTGCGACGGTAGTCTTTCACGTTCGTTCGGAGAGGTACTTGATGACTCCAACGTCTTCGGGGCGACGGTAGTGGTACACACGAAGGTAGTCAGACTTGATGGATCCGAGAGCTCCGGACGTCGTGGTACTTGTCGATCCGGGTGTTGAGACATAATAGGCATCGGTGCCTTCGAGGAACTCGGCGTGTCCAAAACATAGCGGAACAAGGTCCCTGTTGCGGTCGTGTGAATGTTCAGTGAAGACGAACTTGCCGGTCTTGCGAACTGAAGGGGTACTTGGCGTTCTTCGAAAACACCAGTCGTCGGGGAACGCATTCTTGGTGATACCGTAGGGCAGCAGGGTACTTGACGCATCCACGAAAAGGTCTTGGCGTCCTTGGCAGATGAAGACCGCGATGCGAGGATGGCTTGGGTCGATCGGCCGAGACAAAGTGGTGCAGGAAGGCGAGGCTGGCGCAGGAGCTTGAGGTCACGGGGCCCAGGCATGCAACAGCACGACACAACAAGGGGCAGGCCATGGTCGGCAGTGAAGGAGGGGCCGGCCGCGGCGACGACAACGGGTAGCAGCGAAGGAGCGGGCGCGACGAGGGAGGCGGGACGCGCGCAGCAGAGGCCCGGCTTCCTGGTGGTACTCCGGCGAAGACGGCCGGAGCGGCGGGCAACGGTGGCCATGGGAGGCGCCCTTGGTGCGCCCATGGCATCGAGCACGGGAGCTCCTCTCCCTGGTGTGAAGCATGCGACGACACTAGGAGACGAGAGGGAGAGGGTCGACGGGAGGAGGTAAGGGATCGGGCACGGGGCTCTCATGGCGTGAGGAGTGAGTGGCGACAACGAGGGACTGGAGCGGGAAGAATGGAAGAGAGGGGGCGCGCGTGCTAGGGAATTGCTCTCCCTGGTGAAGCGGTGCAGGGGAGAGGATGAGGGAGAGAGCGAGGCTACGAGGGAGGCGGCGTTGGATGGGCATCGAGGGAGAGGATCGAGGCCGCGAGGGAGAGAAGGGGATCGAGCACGACCTCCTGGCTCGATGCATGAGGGCATGCGTGCTGCAGCGGCATGGGAGGACGAGAGGGAGAGGATGAGATGGGATCGAGAGAACGAGGGGAGTGGGTTCGGTCAACGTTAGGGTTAGCGAGGAGATGGACCGGGCTGACCTTCGGTGCAGATGGGCCTTAGAGGCCGGCGGCTGGGACTTAGGCCACTTAGGTGGGGAGAGGGAAAAGGTCAGTAGGTCTGCTGGCTGTTGGGATCCTTCTCTCTTTTTGAAATTACTTATTTTCTTTTAGCAGAAGAAAGAAAGAAAGAAAGAAAAGAGAGACATGAAAGATTAGGGAAGGAACCTAGGCAACGGATAATTTGCTTGAGGTCGCAAAAATGTGCTTGTTCCGATAAAATAGAAAAGGCCAAGATTGAGATATTTAAATTCAAACTCATTTGATTTAAATTCAAATGATTTGAATAGGAAGTGAGGGTTGGGAAGGTCCAAAAATGTTCGGATTTTTGGTGGTGCTCCGAAATATGATGAAAGAAATATATGGCCATGTTGGAGACCGAGAATTAAGATAACAAAGGCATTGGGATATTTTGCAAGTGTGTTTGCGGTAAATCCAAATAATTGGAATATTTACTATAGCTCTCTAAATATCGAGAGGATATGTTGTAAAGAGAATCACCATGTGACTTCCCTCGGTTTAAATGGATCAAAGATCCATGCCGTTTATTTAGTTGAGTTGCAAAAGATTAATGATATGACGTAATGATGACATGACAAGATGCAACACGCAAGCGAATGACAAAGCAACATAGTGAATAACTGGAGGACACCTGACACATCGGTCTCGGGGTGTCACAACACTCCACCACTACGAGAGGATCTCGTCCCGAGATCTAGGATGGCACCGTATAGAAAACAGAAGAGGAAGAGGTAAAATAAAGTTGCTTCTTTGACAAACGAGTGAAACCAAAGAACCTTGAAAAGTTGAACAAATTGAAAGAAAGAATACAACAGAGATGAACGAAGTTGGAAACACTCCGTTAGAAAAGAGGAACAAGGAAGAACAAATTCATATAGCTCTCCGGTTGAAAAGAGATGCAAGACTTGATAGGATGAAAAGGACTTGAGCAAAGGGGCACAACACTCCGGTTAAATGGGTAAGCACGAAAAGAACACCATCCGAGATGATGAGAGAAAAGAGCAACATCACAACGCCTCCGGAAGAGAGAATAGAAGATGGATCGTTGAAATAAAAGAATGGAGAAGAAAATGCCAACTCCTATCACAAAAGAGCTTGAAAAGGCATCCTTAGGAGAAGGGTCGAACGGAGTTGTTGGATTAACCACAACGAAAAGGATAAGCTTGTTGTGGGCTTAAGGAAAAACATCTCAAAACTATGAGGTGAAATTCTGCCACTCATGAAAAATAATAGATTGGATTGATATCAACAAGGAGACGAGAAACTTATTTCACCGGGAGGATAAATGAATAATTTGGATCATTTATAAGCACCATAATTAGCAACAATCCTTAGGGAAAGTTTTCGGTGAAATATAACCCAAGATAATTCCAATGAAGATATTGATGGATTTAAAATACCTCATTCTTAACAACGTGTGAATCATGAAACATGAAGTCAAATTATCAAGAATGACATAGTACCACCTCCAATGATACAGTAGAAAGAATTGCACTCCGGATTACAATATGAAGAAAGCTTGAGCTTCTTAGAAAAGAATCTCGATGAAAAACTTGGAGAAGGAATTAAATCCTTTATGAACCATCATGTAGAACCTCCATGATGATCTCCGGTAAGAAAAGAATAATCAAACGAAAGGAAAGAGAAGTTGAAAACACAAGGTGAAACCTTGTAATGATTTAGATGGATCTCCGTGATAATTAGAGCTTGGAACTTCGAGAAAGAAAAGATGAACAAAAGAAAATCAAGAATTTATTCATCATGAACAAACTCCAAAGGAAAGGATTTATCACTAGGATGAAACAAGAATAAGAATTATGTTATGTGTATCATTCACCAATTTAATTGATGACAAGCAATGGATTTGGCATATTACTTATTCTTGTAGAAAGGATTAAGATAGATATAGCGCAACTTGAGTAGGTCTTCAACGATCCACCGGTAGAATTTGGAAAACAAGAATGCATTGATATGATAAACGAAGGAAGAAGAAATCTTAAATGAACCATTGTAAGAATTGGAAATGAACGAAGTAAAGGGATGAATCACCGGTAAGAATTAGAGAACGAATGAAGATTCTTGAGAGAATTTAGATGCAAGTGAACGAAGAGATCCCGAGCTGATTAGAGAACACTTGAAGGATGCACCGGTAAGAATTGAAAAAGAGATCTGAAAGCTGTAATGAATAATTCTTCTGAAGTGATGGTTCGGAGGAAAGAAATGAAAACAACTCATGAAATGCTCCGGATAGGTGAAAAGAATTCTCACAATCGAAAACAATTATGAGAGGATGACATCAAGCTAGAACAGTGAACTTTGAGAGAATAGATAAGATATGGAGGAAAAACTCTTCTTCGGTCTTCAAAATCCGAGAATGATGAGGATAAACACCACCATGAATTTTTTTAGGTACTCCGGGATGACGAATTTAAAGGTTGAGCCAAACGATGAAAAGAATTTGAAAGATCTTGTAGAAAGACATTTGACTGATGACAAATCATTCTTACGTCAACTTTAAATGAATTTGAGAATAACTCCGGTAAAATTAGAAGAGTCAGGTAAGATCCTGGGAAAAGACCTGTGGGTTAGGGCCCACTCAAAAGAAACACCGTTGAAATGATTACTTGAAAGATGTTGCACCGGTTGATTTAAATGGCTTGAATGAGATAAGACCTCGTAATATCTTGAACGGATTAGGAATGAAAACACGAATCTTCTAAGATATCTTCAGCACTCCGGAACGATTGAATAGCAAGTGGGGAATGATTAAGAGGTGCACCGGCATAAGAAAAACATTGGGCAAAATGAAAGGACTATGCTCAATATCAAGGCTTGAATTGAATCCATCGGAGAAGGAAAAGAATGAAGAATGATGAACTAGTAGAGCATCTTCAAGAGAACCACCGGGTAAGAACACTAACGGAAAGGAATGGAGAGACTTCCCATCAATAAAAGGATACATGATTAAGAAATCTGAGTCCTTAAAGGAACAAGGGGTGGGAGGGTGGGACAACAAAGACAACTTGGGATGGATGAAACGAACACCATTGAGGAAGTTGAGATTGAATCTTGCGGATGTTGAAAAAGATCGGATCCACTTGAAGGGAAACACGTCGGTTGACAAGGATTGACATGACAATCTCGATGATCAAGAAGGATTAGCATCCACATAGATATATGAGAACACTGCTTGGGAAAGGTATGGAATCAACATTTGACTTCGAAGCAACTCGAATACCACAAACTCAAAACAAAAACAAAGGATTGGCTTGCAGAATAAGCCGGAACAAACATATGATAGAGATTTTGTCCGAAGTTTTCGTGGTGGGGCCTACACGGGCTCGATCGTACAACACCATCATGTACAAGGTAGTGCACATGACATACGAAGCATCCCCGAGTTAGCATAGCCAAGGACTCTTTAAGACAAAACGAGACCACTGTAAAACCAACCGTGGATAGGCGGACCACTAGACGTCGAACCCCAATTTCATATCATACATCTATCGGAAAGATATCCTAAGAGCTACTTGAATTCCCACTTATAAACTCCCGAAACTTTCTGGTTATGCAATCAGGTGTTGGGGATACAAGGGAAGCATAATATCTCACCCAAAACTAACAAATCCTACATCCAGCTGTATGCCTGTATCCATCCTTCAACACATAACCAAGAAACCTTCGGAAATCGTTTACCTCAACCTTTGAAAAGCATCCGTTATACGAGTTATGGCAATACTCCCGAACTCCCGCCCCAGTACTGGGTGGCGTCGAGGTTATCTCACCAACAACTGCATAAAAGAGATTTTCGATGTCGGCGAAACTCGGGTATTCCAGAACCGCAACGATAAAATTGTGACGACAACACCTCGGAGCTCAACTCCCCGGGACACTGCCACAACCCCTAAATGTCAGGAGGCACCAAGAACAATGTTCTCATCACAAATCCATCGGAACGATTCCAAGATACCCGCGTATTCCAAAAACAATTAGTAAAATTTGAGAAGAGAAGAGTCAGAACTCTGCGTCAGGATGCCTCACCAGAGCGACGAAGGGACTGAGGAGTAAAAAGAATCCTACTCTCCGATATATATAATCCTAAATGACTCAAAACATTTTTCTAGACTCAACAACGCCAACGATTCGATCAAGCAGGGGGCTCCTAAGTCGGGGAAGGCTCTGATTACCAACTTGTAACACCCTCGATGCGGCTATATCTCCCACGTGTCGGAGCATGACTTAGAGGCATAACCGCATTGAAGGCAATGTCGCAAGAGAGGTAAGCTTCACACAACCCATGTAATGAATAAGGAAAGGGATACATAGTTGGCTTACAATCGCCACTTCACACAATACATGAATATAACATTACATCAACCAGATACAATCAAGGTCCGACTACGGAACCAAAATAAAAGAAGACTACCCCTAATGCTACAGATCCCCGATCGTCCCAACTGGGCTCCACTACTGATCAACTAGAAACGGAACAACATAACGAACACGATCTTCATTGAGCTCCTCCTTGAGCTCGGTTGCGTCACCTGCACGGTATCATCGGCACCTGCAAACTGGGTTTGGAAGTATCTGTGAGTCACGGGGACTCAGCAATCTCACATCCTCGCGATCAAGACTATTTAAGCTTATAGGAAGGGTAAAAGGTATGAGGTGGAGTTGCAGCAAGCACTAGCAAATATGGTGGCTAACTTACGCAAATGAGAGCGAGAAGAGAAGGAAAAGCACGATCGAGAGTCTATGATCAAGAAGTGATCCTAGACTACTTACGTTCAAGCATAACTCCAACACCGTGTTCACTTCCCGGACCCCGCCGAGAAGAGACCATCACGGCTACACACGCAGTTGATGCATTTTAATTAAGTTAAGTGTCAAGTTCTCTACAACCGGACATTAACAAATTCCCATCTGCCCATCACCGTGGGCACGACTTTCGAAAGTTCAAATCCCTGTAGGGGTGTCCCAACTTAGCCCATCACAAGCTCTCACGGTCAACGAAGGATATTCCTTCTCCCAGGAAGACCCGATCAGACTCGGAATCCCGGTTACAAGACATTTCGACAATGGTAAAACAAGACCAGCAAGACCACCCGCTGTGCCGACAAATCCCGATAGGAGCTGCACATATCTCGTTCTCAGGGCACACCGGATAAGCTAAGCGTACAGGAGCCGACGTAACCCAAGTTGCCAAGGGATGGCCCTACGTGGTGCTCTAGTTTGGACCAACACTCAGAGGAGCACTAGCCCGGGGGTTTAAATAAAGATGATCCTTGAGTCTGCAGAACCCAAGGGAAAAAGGCTTAGGTGGCAAATGGTAAAACCAAGGTTGGGCCTTGCTGGAGGAGTTTTATTCAAGGCGAACTGTCAAGGGGTTCCCATTATAACCCAACCGCATAAGGAACGCAAAATCAAGGAACATAACACCGGTATGACAGAAACTAGGGCGGCAAGAGTGGAACAAAACACCAGGCATAAGGCCGAGCCTTCCACCCTTTACCAAGTATATAGGTGCATTAAAGTAAATAAGAGATATTGTGATATCCCAACAATAAACATGCTCCAACAAGGAACAAACTCCAATCTTCACCTGCAACTAACAACGCTATAAGAGGGGCTGAGCAAAGTGGTATCATAGCCAAACAACGGTTTGTTAGGACAAGGTGGGTTAGAGGTTTGACATGGCAATATGGGAGGCATGATAAAGCAAGTGGTAGGTACCGTAGCATAGGCATAGAAACAGAGCGAGCAACTAGCAAGCAAAGATAGAAGTGATTTCGAGGGTATGGTCATCTTGCTTGAGATCCCGCAAGGAAGAAGAACGAGTCCATGAAGATGACAAACAGATGTAGATGAATGGATCCTCACAACTCCGGAACGAAACCGAAGCTAACGCGAGAAGCAACCCGGAAAGAAGCAAACAACATAGTAAACAGCCATCACATGGACATGGCATGATGCACAGTCAAGCATGATGCATATCTGGTTTAAATATGCATGGCATGGCAAAGTGCACAAACAAAACTACAAGTTAAGTGCAACCCAATATGCAACGAGTTGCATATTAACAAAACACCACATGACTTATTTAGTTCGATCTTGTTTAGGTACCCAACAATATTAAATGTTGATTAACATGGCAAGAGGTGAAGCATAACAAAACTATACTGTCTAATCAATTTAAATGGGGCCGGATATAACAAATAACGAATCCGGTAAAACCCCATATGCATTAGTAATTTATTGCAACAACAATTTAAACATTTTAATTGTTGTTATCATGATGCGGATGACATGAAAAAGTTTATGCAATGTTTATTAAAAGTTGACAAGAGCATTATGAAGCATTTTGTCATCGTGGCAGAAGCGAAAAGGGGTGCCACAGCAACGATAATGATAACGGTGCCACGGCAACGTTCCGGTTCCGGTAACTCGATTGAGATACCGATGCAAAGGAGAAGTGTGCGGAGGCGTGCAAAAGATGGTGGGGCGCTCCCGGATTCCGGGTGTCCCACGTGTTGGCGAAAAGGAAACGAGTGACAATTTGGACACGGTGCAAACACGAGCATCTCAAACATCGCAAGCATTCGTTCACGGACGTCGTCTCGAGGTTATACCTTTTGAAGCATGCAAGCGGGACAGTTCTCGTTCTGTGCAAAGTAGAGGAAGTAGTCGTTCTCGCGACGGTGGTAGTGGAAGTAGTCGTTCTCGCACGCTCTAGGGTCGATGGTAGAGGTTTATCGTTGCACGAGTTTTCGTAGACGTTAATGTCATCGGTGTCGTGGTACTTGGGGTCTTCGGACTTTCCGATCCCGTTCTTGCGACGGTAGTCTTTCACGTTCGTTCAGAGAGGTACTTGATGACTCCAACGTCTTCGGGGCGAAGGTAGTGGTACACACAAAGGTAGTCGGACTTGATGGATCCGAGGGCTCCTGACGTCGTGGTACTTGTCGATCCGGGTCTTGAGACATACTAGGCATGGGTGCCTTCGAGGAACTCGGCGTGTCCAAAACATAGTGGAACAAGGTCCCGGTTGCGGTCGTGTGAACGTTCAGTGAAGACGAACTTGCCGGTCTTGCCGAACTGAAGGGGTACTTGGCGTTCTTAGAAAACACCGGTCGTCGCGGAACGCGTTCTTGGCGATACCATAGGGAGGCAGGGTACTTGACGCATCCACGAAAAGGTCTTGGCGTCCTTGGCAGATGAAGATCGCGATGCGAGGATGGCTTGGGTCGAACGGCCGAGACAAAGTGGTGCAGGAAGGCGAGGCTAGCGCAGGAGCTTGAGGTGAAACGCCCTTGATGCGGCTATATCTCCTACGTGTCGAAGCACGACTTAGAGGCATAACCGCATTGAAAGCAATGTCGCAAGTAAGGTAATCTTCACAACAACCCACGTAAATAGATAATAGGGGAAAAGGTACATAGTTGGCTTACACTCGCCACGTCACACAAATACATGAATAACATTACAATCATCCAATACACTCATGGTCCGACTACGGTACCAAAATAAAGATCAACCCCCACATGCGACAAAGTCCCCGGTCGCCTCAACTGGGCACCACTATTGATCCTCTGGGAAAGACACATAGTAACGACGAGAGTCTTCATCGAACTCCCACTTGAGCTCAAGCGCATCGTCTGGAGCGGTATCACCGGTCCCTGCATCTGATTTTGGAAGTAATCTGTGAGTCACGGGGACTCAACAATCTCGCACCCTCGCGATCAAGACTATTTAATCTTATAGGTAAAGGCAAGGTAATATGTGGAGCTGCAGCAAGCGACTAGCATATATGGTGGCTAATCTGTTCGCAAAAGAGAGCGAGAAGAGAAGGCAAAGCACGAACGAAGAACTATGACCAAGAAGTGATCCTAGAACAACCTACGTCAAACATTACTCCAACACCGTGTTCACCTCCCGGACTTTGCCAAGAAAAGACCATCACGGTAACACACGCGGCTGATTCATTTTAATTAAGTTAAGTTTCATGTTATCTACAACCGGACATTAACAAATTCCCATCTGCCATAACCGCGGGCACGGCTTTCAAAAGTTCAAATCCCTGCAGGGGAGTCCCAACTTAGCCCATCACAAACTCTCACGGTCAACGAAGGATATTCCTTCTAGCGGGAAGACCCGATCAGGCTTGGAATCCCGGTTACAAGACATACCCGACAATGGTAAAACTAAACCAGCAACACCGCTCGAATATGCCGACAAATCCCGATAGGAGCTGCACATATCTCATTCTCAGGGCACACCGGATTGTCCAAGGTTCCGGTAGGCCAGCCCAGAGTTGCCCCTGGTGGCCACTGGCAGCTGACAGGTTGGACCAACACTCAGAGGAGCACTAGCCCGGGGGTTTAAATAAAGATGACCCTTGAGTCCGCGGAACCAAAGGGAAAAAGAGGCTAGGTGGCGAATGGTAAAACCAAAGTTGGGCATTGCTGGAAGAGTTCTATTCAAGGCGAACTGTCAAGGGGTTCCCATTATAACCCAACCGCGTAAGGAACGCAAAATCCGGGAACATAACACCGATATGACGGAAACTAGGGCGACAAGAGTGGAACAAAACACTAGGAAAAAGGCCGAGCCTTCCACCCTTTACCATGTATATAGGTGCATTAAGATAACAAGATAATATAGTGATATCCCAACAATAAACAATGTTCCAACAAGGAACGATCTCCAATCTTCACCTGCAACTAGCAACGCTATAAGAGGGGCTGAGCAAAGCGGTAACATAGCCAATCAACGGTTTGCTAGGACATGGTGGGTTAGAGGTTTGATATGGAAATTTGGGAGGCATGGTATGCAAGTGGTAGGTAACGTAGCATAGGCATCGCAAAGGAGCGAGCATCTAGCAAGCAAAGA
This sequence comes from Triticum urartu, assembly GCF_003073215.2. Lineage (NCBI taxonomy): Eukaryota > Viridiplantae > Streptophyta > Magnoliopsida > Poales > Poaceae > Triticum > Triticum urartu. The sequence goes on from NC_053023.1 coordinate 440,878,369, forward strand.
TAGAAGTGATTTCGAGGGTATGATCATCTTGCCTGCAAAGTTGTCAGAGTTGACTTGATCCTCGTAAGTGAACTCAACGGGATCCTCGTTCGCAAAAATTCGTCTCCCGTCTCTACCCAAACAAGAACAACAAGCAAACGGAACACAATCAAACACGTGCAATGCTCAAACAACATGATGCAAACATGGTATGAAATGCGGGATGCGGTATGTGATGCATATGCAAGATTTGACAAGGAATGATTTAACCTGGCCTCAACTTGGAAATCCAAGAGTGCCACTGGAAAGATGATGTGATTTCGGTTGAAATCGATATAAAGAACACCGGAATCGGATGCACGGTTTGGAAATGGCAAGTGAAACAAATATGGCACCGGTCTGCGATAAACAACAAGTGACCAACTAAATGCATCAAGATAAACGTGCTACAGCACTCAAACATGACAAAAAAATAGATGGCAGGGATCAACTCATGATGCTTGAGAAAAGATGAACACTGAGCTACGGCTAATTCATCCATTAACAGGTTCAAACAAGCATGGCAAAAGTGCAAACGATAACAGGTTTCAGACTTGGTGAAATTAACACAAGTCTGGGATTTATCATCAGGAAGCACACTTTAGAGCATGAAAACTACAAGCTACAGGAACTTAACATGGCAAAGCAAGGCATGGCATGAAGCTACTCAAAGCACTTAACAAAAGACCCTTAGTGACCTTGAGCCAAAAGGGATCAGAAAATACAATTGCAAGCATGTGAACATGGCAAAAACATAAACAGATTTCAGACTTAGTGAAAAACTGGAGCATGCAAATCAGTTAACGAGTACGCATGTTCACGAGCTCGACGCACTCACTACAGAGCATGGAATGACAAACTAAGCATACACCCATCAAGAAGACATGACATAGGAGCTAGACATGGCAAGAACAACAACATAGCATGCACGGATCAATAGCAACATCCTCGGCAAAATCGCTAATCATGTCATCAATCTGCCAGGTTTCACGAAATAGCAAAAGTAGAGCTCGATTGACTCAAGCTAGGGTGCTCCATAAATGCAAACAAAGACATGGATGGATAGAGCACCACAATATTAACAAATCATCCTTACTGATCATCCTCAAAAGAGGCATGGATCACTAGAAAACAACATGAACATATGGCATAACGACAAAATCAGGACAAGGACTTGTGAAATTCTAAGTCCCTGAAATCAGCATTACCGATTACGCTACTTTACAAGCTTGTGCTAGTCACCAAAAATATCACAAAAATACATGGTAAGCACCTCTGTAAAGATGGCATGGCATATAACAAAACTCAGGTAGAGCTCAGGAGCATATCATGCACACATTAATCATGGCAAAAATGACAAATAGCTATTTGATGAAACAGATCTGCCAAATTTATCACATAGCCCTCTTCCAACAGCATTTCGAGCATCAACATGAGCTCAAATGAAAATGATGCAATGAGATGAAATGATGTACTCATCGAGACGAACATTTTGATATGCTACACGCACAAATCAGAGCAACGGATGCGGAGTTATAGCATGCCAAAGTTTGCAAAAGAATTAGGGTTCGGGGATGAAAAAGTCAACCCTCTCCCGATCTGGATCTGGATCTAACACGTGCACTGTTCACCGGAGCGTGACTTTCGAGGTTCGCCGGAGGTAGCCAGACTTGGCAGGCTCGCCGGCCGAAGGAGTTCGGTGGGGCTCGCCGGCGTTGCTCTCGCCGGAGCATGGGAAGAAGGGCGGCGCGAACGCGGGCGATGCTGTGGTGGCCGGTCGGCGACCGAGCGGAGGGGGTCAGCGTCAAGGTGCGAGGCGGCCGCCGGCGATGGCGTGCGGCGACTGGAGCAAGATCCGGTGGCGGCGCTAGCCCGTGGGCGGCGGGGACGAAGCGCGGTGGCAGCGCGGGAGCAAATGGGCTCGGGGGCCGGCGCTGGGCCGCGCGGGCCATGGCGGCTGCGGGTGGCGAGGAGCCATGTGGCGCTCCCTGGTTGGCGGCGGCAGCGTGTCCGGCCGGACCAGACGTGTCCGGCCGCGCGGAGGGAAAGATCTAGGGTTTTGGAAGGAGGGGATCCGGGAATTTTTGGAGGAGACGTAGTTTTATAGGTAGGAGGAGCTAGGAGGCTCCAAATTGAGCACGGTTTTTGGCCACAAGATCGTGATCGAACGCTCTAGGTGATAGAAGGGTTTTTAGTGGGTTTTGGGCCAAATTGGAAGGGTGTTGGGCTGCAACACGAACGAGGCCTTCTCGGTCCCTCGGTTAACCGTTGGAGTATCAAACGAAGTCCAAATGGCACGAAACTTGACAGGTGGTCTACTGGTAGTAAACCAAGGCCGCTTGGCAAGTCTCGGTCCAATCCGGAAATGTTTAACCCCCACACACGAAAAGAGGTAGAAAGGACCACCGGAGGAGATATGAGCGCCGGAATGCAAAACGGACAACGGGGAAAATGCTCGGATGCATGAGACGAACACGTATGCAAATGCAATGCACATGATGACATGATATGAGATGCATGACAAAGGCAACAACACACACGAGACAGAAACCCGAACCCGAGGAAAATAAAATAACTTAGGCCAGAAACAGCAAGAGTTGGGATACATATAAGGTAAATTACATCCGGGGTGTTACAACACTCCACCACTACGAAAGGACCTCATCCCGAGATCTAGGACTGGAAAAACGCCGGGTACTCAGAACGGAGGTGATCCTCGCGTTCCCAGGTGGCTTCACGGTCGGAATGATGTGACCACTTGACTTTGAGGAATTTGATTGACTTATTGCGAGTCTTGCGCTTAGTTTCTTCAAGAATAGCAACGGGGTGCTCACGATAAGAAAAGTCTTCTTGGAGATCAATGTCTTCGAAGTTGACGGTGCGGTCAGGAGTCTTGAAGCACTTGCGGAGCTGAGAGACATGGAACACGTCATGCACATTAGCAAAGTTGGAGGGAAGCTCGAGTTGATAGGCGAGATCGCCTCTCTTACTGACGATCTTGAAAGGACCCACGTATCTAGGGGCAAGCTTCCCTTTGATACCGAAGCGATGAGTACCTTCCATTGGAGAGACGCGGAGGTAAACATGGTCTTCGATCTCAAAAGCCAAATGACGATGCTTACTATCATAGTAGCTCTTCTGGCGTGATTGCGCTGCTTTGAGGTTATCACGAATGACTTTGCACATTTCCTCTGCCTCTATGATCAAGTCATTTCCAAGAAGTTGACGTTCACCCGTCTATGACCAGTTGAGAGGAGTACGACACTTCCTATGATAGAGAATTGCAAATGGGGCCTTGCCCGAACTCGCTTGAAAGCTGTTGTTGTAGGAGAACTCGGTATATGGAAGACAATCTTCCCACTTCATACCGAAAGAGATAACGCAAGCCCTAAGCATATCTTCGAGAATCTGATTGACGCACTCGACTTGAGCGCTAGTTTGAGGATGAAAAGCTGTGCTGAAACGGATGTTGGTGCCCATGGCCTTCTGAAAAGAATCCCAAAACTTGGAGGTAAAGATGCTGCCATGGTCTGAAGAGATCAACTGTGGAATGCCGTGCAGAGAGACAATCCGAGAGGTATACAGCTCCGCCAATTGAGCTGCAGTGACAGACTCCTTGATAGGCAGGAAATGAGCCACTTTAGTGAGTTTGTCGATGACAACGAGTATAGCATCATTGCCACGCTTGGACTTTGGAAATCCCGTCACGAAGTCCATCTCAATGTGGTCAAACTTCCATTCTAGAATGGCAAGAGGTTGGAGGAGACCAGCTGGTCGTTGGTGTTCTGCCTTCACTCTTCTGCAGACATCACATTCATTCATGAACTGAGCAATCTCACGCTTCATTGGAGTCCACTAATACGCCTGCTTGAGGTCCTGGTACATCTTCCTACTCCCAGGGTGGATGGAGAGGAGTGAATTGTGAGCCTCGTTCATAATGACTTTACGAAGGTCACCTTTAGGCACAACAATGCGATCCTCGAAGAAGAGAGTATCCTTGTCATCAAGGCGATAGCACTTGTACTTGGATTGACTCTTGGCAATCCCAATCTTCACCTTCTTCACCATAGCATCAAGAAGTTGAGCCTCGCGAATCTGATCTTCCAAAGTAGGAGAGACTTGAAGGTTGGTGAGGAAACCTTGAGGAACAACTTGTAGATTGAGTTTGCAGAAAGCTTCACAAAGCTCGGGTTGGTAAGGCTTGAGAATCAAACTGTTGCAGTAAGCCTCCTGCTCAATGCGTCAGCAATTACATTGGCCTTGCTTGGAGTATATTCGATACTCGGATTATACTCTTGAATCATTTTGACCCAATGAGTCTGCCTGAGGTTGAGATTAGGCTGAGTGAAGATGTACTTGAGACTCTTGTGGTCAGTGAAGATGTCCACTTTTCTTCCCAATAAGAGATGTCTCCAAGTCAAAAGAGCATGCACAACTGCCGCCAACTCGAGGTCATGAGTGGGGTAGTTCTTCTCGTTGGGCTTCAACTGGCGAGAGGTATAAGCCACAACTCTCTTCTCTTGCATCAACACTGCACGAAGACCTTGAAGAGAGGCATCACAGAAGACCTCGAACGGTTGGGATTGACCAGGAGGAGTCAGAACTGGAGCAGTGACTAATTTCTCTTTCAGGGTGTTGAAAGCGATGTCACATTCAAGAGACCAAACGTACTTGACGTGTTTCTGAAGAAGGTTTGAAAGAGGCTTCGCGATCTTTGAAAAGATCTCAACGAACCTTCGACAATAGCTTGCGAGACCAAGGAAGCTGCGGAGTTGCTTCATGTTTTGAGGTGGTTCCCAATTCACAATTGCAGACACCTTCTCAGGATTCACCGCTATGCCCTTGGCAGAGATGATATGCCCAAGGTAGAGAACCTCATCGAGCCAAAACTCGCACTTTGAGAACTTGGCGTAGAACTGATGTTCTCTGAGCTTATCCAGCACCAAACGCAAGTGCTTGGCATGATCTTCCTTGTTCTTTGAAAAGACCAAAATGTCATCGAGGTAGACTAAGATGAAGTCGTTTGTGTAGGGGTTTAAGATGAAGTTCATCATGCGAGAGAAAGTTGGCGGAGCGTTGACGAGGCCAAAAGACAAGACAGTGCATTCATATGAACCATAGCTTGTTCTGAATGCCGTCTTGGGGATATCTTGCTCACGAATTCGAATCTGGTGATAGCCCATACGGAGATCAAGCTTGGAGAATACTTGAGCACCTTTGAGTTGTTCAAACAGCTCGTTGATGTTGGGAAGTGGGTACTTGTTCTTTATAGTCTTCTTGTTCAATGGACGGTAGTCAACACAAAGTCGATCTGTTCCATCCTTCTTCACAAAAAGAACTCCACAACCCCACGGAGAAGAACTAGGTCGGATGAGACCCATTCGCTCTTGAATATCAAGTTGCTTCTTCAGCTCCTTCAACTCCTCAGGTCCAAGCTTGTAAGGACGTTTGCAAACAGGTTCCGTGCCAGGATCAAGATCGATAATGAATTCAACTGGCCGGTGCGGAGGCATTCCTGGAAGCTCTTCTGGAAAGACGTCTTGATATTCACAAACGACTGGAATTTGAGAGATGGCATCCAGTTCACCCTTCTCATTGAGAGAAAACAGATGAATGGTATCATCCCTTGCGGCAAAGACAATTACATCCTCAGACGAATGAGTTAATTGAATCTGCCTGGCAGCACAATCAAGCTGAGCCTTGTGCTTAGAAAGCCAATCCATTCCAAGAATAAGATCAATATCTGAGTCACCAAGAACCGTAGGAGAAGACAGAAATTTGTAGTCACCCAAAGTGATAGTAACATCCGGAACAATGGAGTTAGCATTCATGCGCCTACCGGGAGAGACAACTGCTATCGGTCTAGGCAAAACTTGCAAAGCCAACTCATGCTTAGATGCAAAAGGTCTTGAGATGAAACAATGTGATGCACCAGTGTCAAAAAGAACTTTTGCAGGAATATCGTTAACAGGAAGGTTACCCATGATGACATCTGACGAGTCCTCTGCCTGAGCTGCATTCATCAAGTTGACCTTGGCGTGCTTGGGGTTATGCTTGACCACATCTGTACTTGCAGATCTCACAGGAGGAGGAGGAGGGAGACGCCTCTGATTGAAGCATTTGTTGGCATAGCGACCCTTCTGTTGGCACTTGTTGCACGTGACCTCCGAGAGCGGACAGTGATACGGAGCACTTGATCTTGGAGCTTGAGACGAAGTCTTGTTCTGAAAGCCAGGGTTGGGTGGGTGGGAAGATCCACTGCCACCTTTGCCCTTCTGCTGATAAGGCTGACGGAACGGAGGAGGAGGAAGCCAATACTTCTGCTGCTTAGCCACTTGAGTTGAGGAAGAAGGAGTTGCATCTCTGACTTGTTTCTTGGAAGCATCGCACTTCAGTTGAGCAATCTCTTGCTTCATTGCCATGTTGTAAAACTCATCATACCTCTTGGGCTCAAAGAGGACAAGAGCTAACTGGATTTCTTCTCTGAGACCACCCCTGAACTGGTATATCATGCTCTTCTCGTCAGGGACATCTTGCTTAGCAAAACGGGCGAGCTTCTAAAACATCTTGTTGTACTCGTAAACAGACATAGAGCCTTGCTTCAGGTTGCGGAATTCCTCACGCTTGCTTTCAACCACACTCTGAGGAATATGATGAGCTTTGAAGTCTTGACAGAATTCATCCCAGGTAATCACACGGCCTCCTCTGGAATCTTTGTACTGCTAAAACCATTCTGCAGCTTGGTCTTTGAGTTGGAAGGAAGCGAACTTCACAAAGTCCTCAGGCCTGACGTTACTACACTCGAAATGCTTGCATATGTCCACGAGCCAATCATCAGCGTCTGTTGCCTCAACACAATTGCTGAAGGTCTTTGGCTGGTTAGCAAGGAACTGGTTGAGTGTAGCAAACTGATTCTGATTGTTGCCATGACCCTGGTTCCCTTGGTTGCGCTCTTGAAGAAGTTGCATGATCAGCTGCGTGTTTGCATTGGTAGCGGCCATCACAGCTTGCCATGCCTCCGGAGGTGGAGGTGGTGGTGGCGGATCAGGATTCAGAGTCGTGCGCATTGGAGGAGCCATCCTGAAGAGGTTGACATCTGTTAGCACATTGACAGACAAATTATTGAAGCTGAATCAAATGGGTTGAAATTGCAACATAAAGTCTTCACATCCGAACAAAATGAACGAATGCATTCCAATCGAAATGGTCACATATCCATAAATTGAGAAGCAACTTAGAATTGAGCTAGAAGAAAAACAACAAGGTACGGAACAAGAACGAATACTCGGTAAGGATCACCCAATCTCAAACCAAATATCCGTGGAAGAAGAACTAGAGCTACAAGAATTCCCACCTATGAAACTCCCGAACCTTTCCGGTTATGCAATCAGGTGTTGGGGATACAGGGGAAGCATAATATCTCACCCAAATCTAGCAAATTCTACATCCAGCTGTATCCATCCTTCAACACATAACCGAGAAAAACTTCGGAAATCATTTACCTCAATCTTCGAAAAGCATCCATTATATGAGTTATGGCAATACTCCCGAACTCCCGCCCCAGTATTGGGTGGCGTCGAGGTTATCTCACCAACAACTGCATCAAAGAGATTTTCGATGTTGGCGAAACTCAGGTATTCCAGAATCTCAACGATAAAATTGTGACGACAACACCTCGGAGCTCAACTCCCCGGGACACTGCCACAACCCCTAAATGATAGGAGGCACCAAGAACAATGTTCTCGTCACAAATCGGTCGGAACGATTCCAAGATACCCGCGTGATCCTAAATTTTTTTAGTGAAATTTGAGAAGAGAAGAGTCAAAACTCTACGTCAGGATGCCTCACCAGAGCGATGAAGGGACTGGGGAGTAAAAAGAATTCCTAAACTCTCCGATATACATAATCCTAAATGACTCAAAACATTTTTCTAGACTCAACAATGCCAACGATTCGACCAAGCAGGGGGCTCCTAAGGTCGGGGAAGGCTCTGATACCAACTTGAAACGCACTCGATGCGGCTATATCTCCTACATGTCGAAGCACGACTTAGAGGCATAACCGCATTGAAAGCACTGTCGCAAGTAAGGTAATCTTCACAACAACCCATGTAAATAGATAATAGGGGAAAAGGTACATAGTTGGCTTACACTCGCCACGTCACACAAATACATGAATAACATTACAACCATCCAATACACTCATGGTCCGACTACGGTACCAAAATAAAGATCAACCCCCACATGCGACAAAGTCCCCGATCGCCCCAACTGGGCACCACTACTGATCCTCTGGGAAAGACACATAGTAACGACGAGAGTCTTCATCGAACTCCCACTTGAGCTCAAGCGCATCGTCTGGAGCGGTATCACCGGTCCCTGCATCTGGTTTTGGAAGTAATCTGTGAGTCACGGGGACTCAGCAATCTCGCACCCTCGCGATCAAGACTATTTAAGCTTATAGGTAAAGGCAAGGTAATATGTGGAGCTGCAGCAAGCGACTAGCATATATGGTGGCTAATCTGTTCGCAAAAGAGAGCGAGAAGAGAAGGCAAAGCACGAACGAAGAACTATGACCAAGAAGTGATCCTAGAACAACCTATGTCAAACATTACTCCAACACCGTGTTCACCTCCCGGACTCCGCTGAGAAGAGACCACCACGGTAACACACGCGGTTGATTCATTTTAATTAAGTTAAGTTTCATGTTATCTACAATCGGACATTAACAAATTCCCATCTGCCCATAACCGCGGGCACGGCTTTCAAAAGTTCAAATCCCTGCAGGGGAGTCCTAACTTAGCCCATCACAAGCTCTCACGGTCAACGAAGGATATTCCTTCTAGCGGGAAGACTTGACCAGGCTCGGAATCGCGGTTACAAGACATCCTCGACAATGGTAAAACTAAACCAACAACACCGCCCGAATGTGCCGACAAATCCCGATAGGAGCTGCACATATCTCGTTCTCAGGGCACACCGGATTGTCCAAGGTTCCGGTAGGCCAGCCCAGAGTTGCCCCTGGTGGCCACTGGCAGCTGACAGGTTGGACCAACACTCAGAGGAGCACTGGCCCGGGGGTTTAAATAAAGATGACCCTTGAGTCCGCGGAACCCAAGGGAAAAAGAGGCTAGGTGGCGAATGGTAAAACCAAAGTTGGGCATTGCTGGAAGAGTTCTATTCAAGGCGAACTGTCAAGGGGTTCCCATTATAACCCAACCGCGTAAGGAACGCAAAATCCAGGAACATAACACCGATATGACGGAAACTAGGGCGGCAAGAGTGGAACAAAACACTAGGCAAAAGGCCGAGCCTTCCACCCTTTACCATGTATATAGGTGCATTAAGATAACAAGATAATATAGTGATATCCCAACAATAAACAATGTTCCAACAAGGAACGATCTCCAATCTTCACCTGCAACTAGCAACGCTATAAGAGGGGCTGAGCAAAGCGGTAACATAGCCAATCAACGGTTTGCTAGGACATGGTGGGTTAGAGGTTTGATATGGCAATTTGGGAGGCATGGTATGCAAGTGGTAGGTAACGTAGCATAGGCATAGCAAAGGAGCGAGCATCTAGCAAGCAAAGATAGAAGTGATTTCGAGGGTATGATCATCTTGCCTGCAAAGTTGTCAGAGTTGACTTGATCCTCGTAAGTGAACTCAACGGGATCCTCGTTCACAAAAATTCGTCTCCCGGCTCTACCCAAACAAGAACAACAAGCAAACGGAACACAATCAAACACGTGCAATGCTCAAACAACATGATGCAAACATGGTATGATATGCGGGATGCGGTATGTGATGCATATGCAAGATTTGACAAGGAATGATTTAACCTGGCCTCAACTTGGAAATCCAAGAGTGCCACTGGAAAGATGATGTGATTTCGGTTGAAATCGATACAAAGAACACCGGAATCGGATGCACGGTTTGGAAATGGCAAGTGAAACAAATATGGCACCGGTCTGCAATAAACAGCAAGTGACCAACTAAATGCATCAAGATAAACGTGCTACAGCACTCAAACATGACAACAACATAGATGGCAGGGATCCACTCATGATTCTTGACAAAAGATGAACACTGAGCTACGGCTAATTCATCAATTAACAGGTTCAAACAAGCGTGGCAAAAGTGCAAACGATAACAGGTTTCAGACTTGGTGAAATTAACACAAGTCTGGGATTTATCATCAGGAAGCACACTTTAGAGCATGAAAACTACAAGCTACAGGAACTTAATATGGCAAAGCAATGCATGGCATGAAGCTAATCAAATCACTTAACAAAAGACCCTTAGTGACCTTGAGCCAAAAGGGATCAGAAAATACAATTGCAAGCATGTGAACTTGGCAAAAACATAAACAGATTTCAGACTTAGTGAAAAAAGGAGCATGCAAATCACTTAACGAGTAGGCATGTTCACGAGCTCGATGCACTCACTAAAGAGCATGGCATGACAAACTAAGCATACACCTATCAAGAAGACATGTCATAGGAGCTATACATGGCAAGAACAACAACATAGCATGCACGGATCAATAGCAACATCCTCGGCAAAATCGCTAATCATGTCAACAATCTGCCAGGTTTCACGAAATAGCAAAAGTAGAGCTTGATTGACTCAAGCTAGGTTGCTCCATAAATGCAAACAAAGACATGGATGGATAGAGCACCACAATATTAAAAAAATCATCCTTACTGATCATCCTCAAAAGAGTCACGGATCACTAGGAAACAATATGAACATATGGCATAACGACAAAATCGGGACAAGGACTTGTGAAATTCTAAGTCCCTGAAATCAGCATTACCGATTACGCTACTTTGAAAGCTTGTGCTAGTCACCAAAAATATCACAAAAATACATGGTAAGCACCTCTGTAAAGATGGCATGGCATATAACAAAACTCATGTAGAGCTCAGGAGCATATCATGCACACATTAATCATGGCAAAAATGACAAATAGCTATTTGATGAAACAGATCTGCCAAATTTATCACATAGCCCTCTTCCAACAGCATTTCGGGCATCAAGTTGAGCTCAAATGAAAATGATGCATTGAGATGAAATGATGTACTCGTCGAGAAGAACATTTTGATATGCTGCACGCACAAATCAGAGAAACGGATGCGGAGTTATAGCATGCCAAAGTTTGCAAAAAAATTAGGGTTTGGGGATGAAAAAGTCAACCCTCTCCCGATCTGGATCTGGATCTGACGCATGCACTGTTCACCGGAGCGCGATTTTCGAGGTTCGCCGAAGGTAGCCGGACTTGGCGGGCTCGCCGGCCGGAGGAGGTCGATGGGGCTCGCCGGCGTTGCTCTCGCCGGAGCACGGGACGGCGGGCGCGGCGTCGGGGAGGCAAGGGCGGCGCGGACGCGGGCGACGCTGCGGTGGCCGGTCGGCGACCGAGGCGGAGGGGGTCGGCGTCGAGGTGCGAGGCGGCCGCCGGCGATGGCGTGCGGCGACCGGAGCAAGATCCGGCGGCGGTGCTAGCCCGTGGGTGGCGGGGACGAAGCGCGGTGGCGGCGTGGGAGCAAACGGGCTCGGGGGCCAGCGCTGGGCCGCGCGGGCCTCGGCGGTGGCGGGGAGCCACGTGGCGCTCCCTGGTTGGCGGCGGCGGCGTGTCCGACCGGACCGACGTGTCCGGCCGCGCGGAGGGAAAGATCTAGGGTTTTGGAAGGAGGGGATCCGGGAATTTTTGGAGGAGACCTAGTTTTATAGGTAGGAGGAGCTAGGAGGCTCCAAATTGAGCTCGATTTTCGGCCACGCGATCGTGATCGAACGCTCTAGGTGATGGGTTTTTAGTGGATTTTGGGCCAAATTGGAAGGGTGTTGGGCTGCAACACGAACGAGGCCTTCTCGGTCCCTCGGTTAACCGTTAGAGTATCAAACGAAGTCCAAATGGCACGAAACTTGACAGGCGGTCTACCGGTAGTAAACCAAGGCCGCTTGGCAAGTCTCGGTACAATCCGGAAATGTTTAACCCCCACACACGAAAAGAGGTAGAAAGGACCACCGGAGGAGATAGGAACACGTATGCAAAAGGGACAACGGGGAAAATGCTCGGATGCATGAGACGAACACGTATGCAAATGCAATGCACATGATGACATGATATGAGATGCATGACAAAGGCAACAACACACATGAGACAGAAACCCGAACCCGAGGAAAATAAAATAACTTAGGCCGGAAACGGCAAGAGTTGGGATACATATAAGGTAAATTACATCCGGGGTCTTACATGAGGTCACGGGGCCAAGGCATGCAACAACACGGCACAACAAGGGGCAGGCCATGGTCGGCAGCGAAGGAGGGGCCGGCCGTGGCGACGACAACGGGTAGCAGCGAAGGAGCGGGCGTGATGAGGGAGGCGGGATGCGCGTAGCAGAGGCCCAGCTTCCTGGTGGTACTCCGGCGAAGATGGCCGGAGCGGTGGGCAACGGCGACCATGGGAGGCGCCCTTGGTGCGCCCGTGGCGTCGAGCACGGGAGCTCCTCTCCCTGGTGTGAAGTGTGCGGGGCGCTAGGAGACGGGAGGGAGAGGGTCGACGGGAGGAGGTAAGGGATCGGGCATGGGGCTCTCATGGCATGAGGAGTGAGTAGCGACAACGAGGGACTGGAGCGGGGCGAATGGAAGAGAGGGGGCGCGCGTGCTGGGGAGTTGCTCTCCCTGGTGAAGCGGTGCAGGGGAGAGGATGGGGGAAAGAGCGAGGCTACAAGGGAGGCGGCGCTGGATGGGCATCGAGGGAGAGGATCGAGGCCGCGAGGGAGAGAAGGGGATCGAGCACGGCCTCCTGGCTCGATCGTGAGGGCGTGCGTGCTGCGGCGGCGTGGGAGGACGAGAGGGAGAGGATGAGATGGGATCGAGAGAACGAGGGGAGTGGGTTCGGTCGATGTTAGGGTTAGCGAGGAGATGGACCGGGCTGACCTTCAGTGCAGATGGGCCTTAGAGGCCGGCGGCTGGGCCTTAGGCCACTTAGGTGGGGAGAGGGAAAAGGTCAGGAGGTCTGCTGGCTGTTGGGCTCCTTCTCTCTTTCTGAAATTACTTATTTTATTTTAGCAGAAGAAAGAAAGAAAGAAATAAAGAAAAGAGAGACATGAAAGATTAGGGAAGGAACCTAGGCAACGGATAATTTTCTTGAGGTCGCAAAAATGTGCTTGTTCCGATAAAATAGAAAAGGCCAAGATTGAGATATTTAAATTCAAACTCATTTGATTTAAATTCAAATGATTTGAATAGGAAGTGAGGGTTGGGAAGGTCCAAAAATGTTCGGATTTTTGGTGGAGCTCCGAAATATGATGAAAGAAATATATGGCCATGTTGGAGACCGAGAATTAAGATAACAAAGGCATTGGGATATTTTGCAAGTGTGTTTGCGGTAAATCCAAATAATTGGAATATTTACTATAGCTCTCTAAATATCGAGAGGATATGTTGTAAAGAGAATCACCATGTGACTTCCCTCGGTTTAAATGGATCAAAGATCCATGCCATTTATTTAGTTGAGTTGCAAAAGATTAATGATATGATGTAATGATGACATGACAAGATGCAACAAGCAAGCGAATGACAAAGCAACACAGCGAATAACTGGAGGACACCTGGCACATCGGTCTCGGGGTGTCACACAGCTTCACCGAGGTCTTTCATTGAAAAATTCTTATTCAAGTATCCTTTTATGCTATTTAGAAATTCAGTATCATTTCCGATCAACAACATGTCATCTACATATAATAAGAATTGCTATGGAGCTCCCACTCACTTTCTTGTAAATACAGGCTTCTCCAAAATTCTGTATAAAACCATATGCTTTGATCACACTATCAATGTGTATATTCCAACTCCGAGAAGCTTGCACCAGCCCATAGATGGATTGCTGGAGCTTGCACACTTTGTTAGCACCTTTAGGATTGACAAAACTTTCTTGTTGTATCATATACAACTCTTCTTTAAGAAATCCATTAAGGAATGCAGTTTTGACATCCATTTGCCAAATTATAGAAAATGTGGCAATTGCTAACATGATTCGGACAGACTTAAGCATCGCTATGAGTGAGAAAATATCATCGTAGTCAACACCTTGAACTTGTCGAAAACATTTTGCGACAATCCGAGCTTTGTAGAGAGTAACACTACTATCAACGTCCGTCTTCCTCTTGAAGATCCATTTATTCTCAATGACTCATCGATCATCAGGCAAGTCAATCAAAGTCCATACTTTGTTCTCATACATGGATCCCATCTCAGATTTCATGGCCTCAAGCCATTTTGCGGAATCTGGGCTCATCATCGCTTCCTCATAGTTCGTACGTTCGTCATGGTCTAGTAACATGACTTCCAGAATATGATTACCGTACCACTCTGGTGCGGACCGTACTCTGGTTGACCTACGAGGTTCGGTAGTAACTTGATCTGAAGTTTCATGATCATCATCATTAGCTTCCTCACTAGTTGGTGTAGGAATCACTGGAACTGATTTCTGTGATGAACTACTTTCCAATTCAGGAGAAGGTACAATTACCTAATCAAGTTCTACTTTCCTCCCACTCACTTCTTTCAAGAGAAACTCCTTCTCTAGAAATGATCCATTCTTAGCAACAAAATATCTTGCCTTCGGATCTATGATAGAAGGTGTACCCAATAGTTTCTTTTGGGTATCCTATGAAGACGCACTACTCCAATTTGGGTTCGAGCTTATCAGGTTGAAACTTTTTCACATTAGCATCACAGCCCAAAACTTTAAGAAACGACAGCTTTGGTTTCTTGCTAAACCACAGTTCATATGGTCGTCTCAACGGATTTAGATGGTGCCCTATTTAACGTGAATGCAGCTATCTCTAATGCATAACCCAAAACGATAGTGGTAAATTGGTAAGAGACATCATAGATCGCACCATATCTAATAAAGTACGGTTATAACGTTCGGACACACCATTATGTTGTGGTGTTCCAGATGGCGTGTGTTGTGAAACTATTCCACAATGTTTTAAATGAAGGCCAAACTCGTAACTCAAATATTCGCCTCCGCGGTCAGATCGTAGAAACTTTATTTTCTTGTTACGATGATTTTCCACTTCACTCTGAAATTGTTTGAACTTTTCAAATGTTTCAGACTTATGTTTCATTAAGTAGATATACCCATATCTGCTCAAATCATCTGTGAAGGTCAGAAAATAACGATACCTGCCGCGAGCCTCAACACTTATCGGATCGCATACATCAGTATGTATTATTTCCAATAAGTCAGTTGCTCGTTCCATTGTTCCGGAGAATGGAGTCTTAGTCATCTTGCCCATGAGGCATGGTTCGCAAGCATCAAGTGATTCATAATCAAGTGATTCCCAAAGTCCATCAGCATGGAGTTTCTTCATGCACTTTACACCAATATGACCTAAACGGAAGTGCCACATATAAGTTGCACTATCATTATTAACTTTGCATCTTTTGGCTTCAATATTATGAATATGTGTATCACTACGATCGAGATCCAACAAACTATTTTCATTGGGTGTATGACCATCGAAGGTTTTATTCATGTAACAGAACAACAATTATTCGCTGACTTAAATGAATAATCGTATTGCAATAAACATGATCAAATCATATTCACGCTCAACGCAAACGCCAAATAACATTTATTTAGGTTCAACACTAATCCCGAAAGTATAGGGAGTGTGCGATGATGATCTTATCAACCTTGGAATCACTTCCAACACACATCATCACCTCGCCCTTAACTAGTTTCTGTTTATTTTTCAACTCACGTTTCAAGTTACTACTCTTAGCAACTGAACCAGTATCAAATACTGAGGGGTTGCTATAAACACTAGTAAAGTACACATCAATAACATGTATATCCAATATACCTTTGTTCACTATGCCATCCTTCTTATCCGCCAAGTATCTAGGGCGGTTCCACTTCCAGTGACCATTTCCTTTGCAGTAGAAGCACTCAGTTTCAGGCTTGGGTCTAGCTTTCGGCTTCTTTATGGGAGTGGCAACTTGCTTGCCATTCTTCTTGCAGTTCCCTTTCTTTCCCTTGCCCTTTTACTTGAAACTAGTGGTTTTGTCAACCATGAACTTTGATGCTTTTCTCGATTTCTACCTTCGTCGATTTCAGCATCACGAAGAGCTCGCGGATCATTTTTGTCATCCCTTGCATATTATAGTTCATCACGAAGTTCCAGTAACTTGGTGATAGTTACTAGAGAATTCTGTCAATCACCTTTTTATCTGGAAGATTAACTCCCACTTGATTCAAATGATTGTAGTACTCAGACAATCTGAGCACATGCTCACTGGTTGAGCAATTCTCCTCCATCTTGTAGGAAAAGTATTGTCAGAGGTCTCATACCTCTCGACACGGGCATGAGCATGAAATACCAATTTCAAATCTTGGAACATCTCATATGCTCCATGTCATTCAAAACATTTTTGAAGTCCCGGTTCTAAGCCGTAAAGCATGGTGCACTAAACTATCAAGTAGTCATCATACCGAGCTTGTCAAACATTCATAACGTCTGCATCTGCTCCTGTAACAGTTCTGTCACCTAGTGGTGCATCAAGGACATAATACTTATGTGCAGAATTGAGGATAATCCTCAGATCACGGAGCTAGTCCGCATCATTGCTACTAACATCTTTCAACTTATTTTTCTCTAGGAACATATCAAAAATAAACGGGGAGCTACATCGTGAGCTATTGATCTACGATATAGTTATGCAAATACTATCAGGACTAAGCTCGTGATAAATTAAATTTCAATTAATCATATTACTTAAGAACTCCCACTTAGATAGACATCCCTCTAATCATCTAAGTGATCACGTGATCCATATCAACTAAACCATGTCCGATCATCACGTGAGATGGAGTAGTCTTCAATGGTGAACACCACTATGTTGATCATATCTACTTTCCCTGTTCAAGAATTCGTCCGATTAACCAGTTAACTTGCCGATTAATCCCTACTCGTAGGGTCAACGAGTAGTGGATAAACCGATAAATCGTCCGATTAATTGATTAAATGGCCGATTAACTTGCCGATTAGCCTATTAATCCCCTACTCGTCAGCCAACCGAGCAGCTACCAGTTAACGATTTCCTCAACAATGTCTACTATATGATTCATGCTCGACCTTTCGATCTCAGTGTTCCGAGGCCATATCTGCATATGCTAGGCTCGTCAAGTTTAACCCGAGTATTCCGTTTGTGCAAAACTAGCTTGCACCCGTTGTATGTGAACGTAGAGCTTATCACACCTGATCATCACGTGGTGTCTCGGCACGACGAACTGTTGCAACAGTGCATACTCAGGGAGAACACTTGTACCTTGAAATTTAGTGAGAGATCATCTTATAATGCTACCGTCGAACTAAGCAAAATAAGATGCATAAAGGATAAACATCACATGCAATCAATATAAGTGATATGATATGGCCATCATCATCTTGTGCCTTTGATCTCCATCTCCAAAGCGCCGTCATGATCACCATCGTCACCGGCTTGACACCTTGATCTCCATAGAAGCGTCGTTGTCGTCTCGCCAACTATTGCTTCTACGACTATCGCTACCGCTTAGTGATAAAGTAAAGCAATTACATGGCGATTGCATTTCATACAATAAAGCGACAATCATATGGCTCCTGACAGTTGCTGATAACTGTGTTACAAAACATGATCATCTCATACAATAAAATTTAGCATCATGTCTTGACCATATCACATCACAACATGCCCTGCAAAAACAAGTTAGACGTCCTCTAGTTTGTTGTTGCAAGTTTTACGTGGCTGCTATTAGTTGAGCAAGAACCGTTCTTACCTACGCATCAAAAACCACAACGCGGTATAGTGATTGCTTTTTGATCTTCAGAAAGAACCTTGTTCATTGAATCTGATTCAACTAAAGTTGGACAAACTGACACCCGCTAGCCACCTGTGTGTGAAGCATGTCGGTAGAACCAGTCTCGCGTAAGCGTATGCGTAATGTCGGTCTGGGCCGCTTCATCCAACAATACCGCTGAATCAAGAATCAACTAGTGCCTTTGTGTTCTACTCGTGCATATAACATCTACGCATAAACCTGGCTCTGATGCCACTATTGGGGAACGTAGTAATTTCAAAAAAAATCCCTATGTATACGCAAGATCATGGTGATGCATAGAAACGAGAGGGAAGAGTGTTGTCCACGTGCCCTCGTAGACCGTAAGCGGAAGCGTTATGACAACGCGGTTGATGTCGCCATATGTCTTCACGATCGACCGATCCTAGCACCGAAGATACGACACCTCCGCGATCTGCATACATTCGGCTCGGTGACGTTCCACGAACTCACGATCCAGCAGAGTGTCAAGGGGGAGCTTCGTCGGCACGACGGCGTGATGACGGTGATGATGATGCTACCGGAACAGGGCTTCGCCTAAGCACCGCTATGATATGACCGAGGTGGATTATGGTGGAGGGGGGCACTGCACACGGCTAAGAGATCAATGATCAACTTGTGTGTCTATGGGGTGCCCCCCTCCCCGTATATAAAGGAGTGGAGGAGGGGGAGGGCCGGCCCTCTACTATGGCGCGCCCTAGGGAGTCCTACTCCTACCGGGAGTAGGATTCCCCCTTTTCCAAGTAGGAGTAGCAGAGAATGAAGGGAAGGAGAGAAGAGAAGGAAGGAGGGGGCGCCGCCCCACCCCCTAGTCCAATTCGGACTAAGCCTTGGGGGGCGCACGGCCTGCCCTAGGCAGCCCCTCTCTCTTTCCCCTAAAACACAATAAGGCCCATATACTCCCCGGTGGGTTCCGGTAACCTCCCGGTACTCCGAAAAATGCCGAACTCATCCGGAACCATTCCGATGTCCAAACATAGGCTTCCAATATATCGATTTTTATGCCTCAACCATTTCGAGACTCCTCGTCATGTCCGTGATCAAATCCGGGACTCCGAACTACCTTCGGTTCATCAGAACACAGAAACTCATAATACTGATCGTCACCGAACGTTAAGCGTGCGGACCCTACGAGTTCGAGAACTATGTAGACATGACCGAGACACTTCTCCGGTCAATAACCAATAGCGTAACCTGGATGTTCATATTGGCTCCCACATATTCTACGAAGATCTTTATCGGTCAAACCACATAATGATATACATTGTTCCCTTTGTCATCGGCATGTTACTTGCCCGAGATTTGATCGTCGGTATCTCAATACCTAGTTTAATCTCCTTACCGGCAAGTCTCTTTACTCGTTCTGTAATGCTACATCCCGTAACCAACTCATTAGCTACATTGCTTGCAAGGCTTATAGTGATGTACATTACCAAGAGGGCCCAGAGATACCTCTCCGACAATCGGAGTGACAAATCCTAATCTCGATCTATGCCAACTCAACAAACACCATCGGAGACACCTGTAGAGAACCTTTATAATCACCCAGTTACGTTGTGACGTTTGGTAGCACACAAAGTGTTCCTCTGATATTCGGGAGTTGCATGATCTCATAGTCATAGGAACATGTATAAGTTATGGAGAAAGCAATAGCAACAAACTAAACGATCATCGTGCTAAGATAACGGATGGGTCAAGTCAATCACATCATTCTCTAATGATGTGATCCCGTTAATGAAATGACAACTCATGTCTATGGTTAGGAAACATAACCATCATTGATTCAACGAGCTAGTCAAGTAGAGGCATACTAGTGACACTCTATTTGTCTATGTATTCACACATGTACTAAGTTTCCGGTTAATACAATTTTAGCATGAATAATAAACATTTAGCATGATATAAGGAAATATAAATAACAACTTTATTATTGCCTCTAGGGCATATTTCCTTCAGCGCCCGCCTCCCCTGGCCCGTCCGAGGTCACGGACTCCCTGGAACTTTGGGCTTCGCCATCCCAGATCCGGTTTCCGCATCGTGCCAGCTGCTGAGGGATGAATGCTCGGTGGATGTAACTCCTGTAGATCCGGCGGATCCTTGCTCACCCCCTGCTCAATGCCTGCGGTCCATCATCATCGTCCCATCCCCCGCAGATAGGCTTTCCCTTTCCGGCATGGACGGTGACTGGACCGAGGTCCATTCGCAGAAAAACCGCAAGCCCTCCCAAGATTCAACGGATCTTTGCTTGCCGAGCGCAGCACACCGCTCGGCCCGGCGGCCGGCCTTCAATGTGGTGGGTGGTTGCGAGGATTTCTTAAGCAGGTTCAGAGGGTGTTGCTTCCGTTGCCTCAGCAATCACCACCGCCGGAAAGATTGCCGAGACCCCCTCCGTTGTGTAATCTGCAAGCTTCTGGGCCATTTTGCTCGCGAGTGCCCCCAAAACCCTCGCAATCGGCGTGGCGGCTCCGCTTCCAGTAGGCTAGGTCCGCTCCCAGCTCATCCTCCAGTTCACGGCTGCCTCCGCTTCCCAACCCCGCCCCCGCCCACTCCATGCCCACCCCCCGTGGCGGCCATGGCTGAGCTTAGCTTGGTCGACCCCGCACGACACCCCCGCTCCAGCCACAAAGTAGGAGAGTCCACCCTAGCCATCGAGAAGAGTATCTTCTTCCTTCGCCGCCATGCCATCACGTTGCGCGCCACCAACGGCATGTGCGCTACCTCGCCTATGGCTGTCGGCCGAGCCCTGGAGGCGCAGCTATGCGTCCCACCACACCATCTACGGGTGACGGCGCACAACTCGGAGGACTTCTTTGTCATCTTCACGCAGCCTGCCCACCACGACAACACGGTACGCCGCGTCTCTCTGCGTGTCGACGGCGCCAACTTCGCCATCGCACCATGGAGGGAGAACGACCACGCTGGCCATGGCATCTTCAACCTCCACATGCGCTGCGTCATCGAGCATCTGCCCCAGCAATACTGGACACTTGAGGGCGTCCAAGAAGTCTTCGGCGACAAGGTACACATCGACCTGCTGGACAGCCGCACCCTGGAGCGCGACCACACCAAAACGTTCGCCTGCTGGGTGTGGGTCTGGGACATGGCGTTCATCCCGAGCAGGCACACCTACCGGAAGCTTCCTCAAGGCGCCGGCAGAGTGGAGATGGAGGGCTTCTCGTCGCCCGACTGCAGGGTGCCCCCACCCCGCCCGGCGCGGAGTGGTACGACGTGCTCATCCACGTCGATAGGGTCGAAGACTGGCCCCTCCGCTCCCTGATATCGTTGCACTCTGCTCAGAGTGGCCTGCCCTCCTCCGACTCTGACCACGACGATGACCTGCCCCGCACCTACCCCAGCACCTGGGTCATGCACAGCGAGGACAGCCAGCCCATGTAGCGGCACCGCCGGCAGCTGCGCGCTCCTATGGTGGACATGGGCTGCCGCGAGCTCCCTGGGGGCGGACCTCACCGCAACCATGGCGGTCAGGGCGATGGTGGTGGCGATCGCCGGTCCTGGAAGGACACGCTGCTGGGTCGGGGCCGCGGCCACAATGCCCAGGCCGATGGTGGTGAGGCCACGAGTAAGGAGTACCGGTGTAGCCGCTCCCCTCCGGCTCGCCGCTCAAGGAGCTCCAGGGGCCACGGGCGGCACGGCGGCCGCTCATCCGCGCAGTCCTACCCAAGAAAGAAGCAGCATGGCAAAGCAAAGCTCGCCAGCCAAGTCCATGTCCCAACCCCCACCGCGTCCACGCGCACCCCAGTTGCGGCTCCGATCGGCTCCAGCACCACGCAAGACAACGTCGCAGAGTTCTTTGCCACTTCCGAGAAGGCGCTCACCACCCCTTCCTTGGGCGACGCGGCCGCTGCACTCCTGGATGAGGAGATCACCACCTCCATCGCGGCGCCACTGGAGTTCCAAGACCACTCCAAGCCGGAGAAGGGCAAAAACGTGGCCAGGGAGCCGGACGTGTTCGGCCCCATGCTGTCTGGGCCGCACCACGCTCCGGAGCACTTCAGCTGCCAGACTTCGTGCGCGCTACCACGGTCGCCATCCAGCTTGGTGCAGTGACCCAGCAAGTTCAACTCCTGGAGATCGAAGAGCCAAGGAAGGTTCCACGATGCCTCTCCAATGACAAGCCTGCCTCCCTGCTCGGAACGGCATCGATCAAGCGAAACTCTACCCCGCCAAAGACGCGGGCGACCTCTGTCCCTCCTCCATGCCAGAGTGCATGCCAGGCTACCCAAAACTGCAAGGTGCCTGTGGCGCAACGCGGCTCGCTCCGGCTGGTGCAGGGCCTCGGTATGCTGGGCCCCAAAGAGCGGATGACGAAGAAGGTGGCGGAAGCGCTCATCCGCAAGTTTGATGAGCCCCTCTCGGACGACCACATCGTCGTCATCGCGAAGCTCACCAACATGGATAAGGGCGCTCTCCGCATCGCGGCAGGGCTCAACGGTCCTGAAGGCATCGCCGAGGAGGCCGTGGTGTGATCATGTTAGTGCGGCCAAGTCACCATAGTAGTAGTGGTAGCTTCCGTCGGCGGCCAGCGCTCGGCTGGCTAGAGTTAGGTTTCATTTCCCTTTGTTCTAGTAGTAGCATGTGGCTCGAGTTGCACCGTCGTAGTTTGGGGCCTATTGGTGGTCGACGGCGTCCCTCGGAAAGACGGTGGGTGTACAAGTGCAGTTTCTATCTTAGTAAGTGTAGTCGCTGGAGATCTCTCATGTGTTACTGAGGGAGTCCTGGATTAGGGGGTCTCCGGACAGTCGGACTATATCCTTTGACCGGATTGTTGGACTATGAAGATACAAGATTGAAGACTTCGTCCCGTGTCCGGATGGGACTCTACTTGGCATGGAAGGCAAGCTAGGAAATACGGATATGTATATCTCCTCCTTTGTAACCGACCT
Organism: Triticum urartu; assembly: GCF_003073215.2. Lineage (NCBI taxonomy): Eukaryota > Viridiplantae > Streptophyta > Magnoliopsida > Poales > Poaceae > Triticum > Triticum urartu. The sequence goes on from NC_053023.1 coordinate 440,901,186, forward strand.
TGTGTAACCCTAGCCCCCTCCGGTGTCTATATAAACCGGAGGGTTTTAGTCAGTAGGACAACATACAATCATACCATAGGCTAGCTTCTAGGTTTTAGCCTCTATGGTCTCGTGGTAGATCAACTCTTGTACTACTCATATTATCAAGAATAATCAAGCAGGACGTAGGGTTTTACCTCCATCAAGAGGGCCCGAACCTGGGTAAAACATCGTGTCCCCTGCCTCCTGTTACCATCCTCCTTAGACGCACAGTTCGGGACCCCCTACCCGAGATCCGCCGGTTTTGACACCGACATTGGTGCTTTCATTGAGAGTTCCTCTGTGTCATTGCCGTTAGGCTTGATGGCTCCTTCGATCATCGATAGCGATGCAGTCCCGGGTGAGACTTTTCTCCCCGGACAGATCTTTGTGTTCGGTGGCTTCGCACTGCGGGCCAACTCGCTTGGCCATCTGGAGCAGATTGAGAGTTACGTCCCTGGCCATCGGGTCAGGTTTGGAAGCTTAAATTACATGGCCGATATCCGCGGAGACTTGATCTTCGACGGATTCGAGCCCCTACTTAGTGCGCCACACGGCCATGATGAGCATGATCTAGCTCTGCCATCGGACAGTGTCCAGGAGATCGCGCCGGCAACTGCTCTGACCCTCAATTCGGAGCCAGCTGCGCCTTCAATGGGCGGGTGGATAGACCCCGCCACGGAGGCCGCACTCTCATCGGCGATTGAGCCGAATATCGACCTTAGCCTTCACGAGAGCCATGATGCCACTCTGCCGGATCCTTCCCCGGCCACGGACTCCGAACCGCCTACGCCCGTGCCTATCGAATCCGATTGGGCGCCGATCATGGAGTTTACCTCCGCGGATATCTTTCAGCACTCGCCCTTCAGCGACATACTGAACTCATTAAGGTCTCTCTCCTTGTCAGGAGAGTCCTGGCCGAACTTGTTGGAAATATGCCCTAGAGGCAATAATAAATTAGTTATTATTATATTTCCTTGTTCATGATAATCGTTTATTATCCATGCTAGAATTGTATTGATAGGAAACTCAGATACATGTGTGGATACATAGACAACACCATGTCCCTAGTAAGCCTCTAGTTGACTAGCTCGTTGATCAATAGATGGTTACAGTTTCCTGACCATGGACATTGGATGTCATTGATAACGGGATCACATCATTAGGAGAATGATGTGATGGACAAAGACCCAATCCTAAGCCTAGCACAAGATCATGTAGTTCGTATGCTAAAGCTTTTCTAATGTCAAGTATCATTTCCTCAGACCATGAGATTGTGCAACTCCCGGATACCGTAGGAGTGCTTTGGGTGTGCCAAACGTCACAACGTAACTGGGTGGCTATAAAGGTACACTACAGGTATCTCCGAAAGTGTCTGTTGGGTTGGCACGAATCGAGACTGGGATTTGTCACTCCGTGTAAACGGAGAGGTATCTTTGGGCCCACTCGGTAGGACATCATCATAATGTGCACAATGTGATCAAGGAGTTGATCACGGGATGATGTGTTACGAAACGAGTAAAGAGACTTGCCGGTAACGAGATTGAACAAGGTATCGGGATACTGACAATCGAATCTCGGGCAAGTATCATACCGCTAGACAAAGGGAATTGTATACGGGATTGATTAAGTCCTTGACATCGTGGTTCATCCGATGAGATCATCGTGGAACATGTGGGAGCCAACATGGGTATCCAGATCTCGCTGTTGGTTATTGACCGGAGAGTCATCTCGGTCATGTCTGCATGTCTCCCGAACCCGTAGGGTCTACACACTTAAGGTTCGGTGACGCTAGGGTTATAGAGATATTAGTATGCGGTAACCCAAAAGTTGTTCGGAGTCCCGGATGAGATCCCGGACGTCACGAGGAGTTCCGGAATGGTCCGGAGGTAAAGATTTATATATGGGAAGTCTTGTTTTGGTCGCGGGAAAGGTTTCGCGCATTATCGGTATTGTACCGGGAGTGCCGAAAGCGGTCCGGGGGTCCACCAAGGGGGTCCACCTGCCCCGGGGGGGCACATGGGCTGTAGGGGGTGTGCGCCTTGGCCTATATGGGCCAAGGGCACCAGCCCCAAGAGGCCCATGCGCCAAGAGATGAGGGAAAGGAAGAGTCCTAAAGGGGGAAGGCACCTCCTAGGTGCCTTGGGAAGGATGGACTCCTCCCTGGCCGCACCCTTCCTTGGAGGAAGGGCCAAGGCTGCGCGCCCCCCCTCTCCCTTGGCCCTATATATAGTGGGGGGAAGGGAGGGCAGCCATACCTAAGCCCTGGCGCCTCCCTCTCCCTCCCATGACACATCTCCCTCCTCCCGCAGCGCTTGGCGAAGCCCTGTTGGAATCCCGCTACTTCCACCACCACGTCGTCGTGCTGCTGGATCTCCATCAACCTCTCCTTCCCCCTTGCTGGATCAAGAAGGAGGAGACGTGGCTGCTCTGTACGTGTGTTGAACGCGGAGGTGCCGTCTGTTCGGCGCTAGGATCATCGGTGATTTGGATCACGATGAGTACGACTCCATCAACCCCTTTCTCTTGAACGCTTCCGCGCGTGATCTACAAGGGTATGTAGATCCACTCCTCCCTCGTTGCTAGATGACTCCATAGATAGATCTTGGTGACACGTAGAAAATTTTGAATTTATGCTACGTTCCCCAATAGAACTATGTCCGGCAGGATTAGGGTGCGGATGACGAAGAAATTCGCCGCCCACCCACCACCCACTTAGTAGCCACTGTCGACGATTTGATCGACATGCTTGACCTCGACTCCGAAGACATTGACGGTCTGGACGACGATGCAGGAGACGAACAGGAACCACTGCCCACGGGGCACTGGACGCCCACCTCATCATATGATGTATACATGGTGGACATACCCAAAGAAAACGACGATGAGGAACGGAAGGACGCAACGAAGGGTTGTTCCCTCAAGAAGCAGTCAAAGCGGTGGCGTAAGCGCCACTCCAAATCCTGCCTCGGCAGAAACATCGGTCACATAGACCCAGCGATAGAGCAGGGTGAACCATCGCCCGACCAGGGCAACACGGAGAATCAAACCGAACAACCCGGCTCCGTCGAAGATAACAGTCCGGACGACATCACACCAGACAGGCGCCCGGAGCAACATAACGCCCATCAAAGGCTTGTTGCCACTGCGAGGAGTCCGAAAAAGAAGAAGCAAAGGCTCAAGGTTGCGCAAGACACACTCAGAATCAAATGGAGTGAAGTACTCAACACTGCAGCAAAGTACGGCGGTAATCGCCACACCAAGAGCTACTCGAATTGAAAGTTGCTACCTGAATTCGGCGAGGAGGCCTTAGATCCCCCGCAATTAGAAAATAAAACGGCCATCCGGTCGGATAGACGACCTCGCGGCCAATATAGAGTGGCAAAAGACACCGCACATAAGCCAGTACACGATCCACGCGAGGGCTCGCATCAAAAGGACGACGCAACCAGATCCATATACGGGCCACGCAAGCGCGCTCCAGTATGCAATACAACACAACAAACATCCGAACACCATGGTACACCCAAATACAAGGGTACGGTGCCGCACACCCCCTATGTTTCACCGATGAGGTGCTGGACCATGAATTTCCAGAGGGATTCAAACCTGTAAACATAGAGGCGTACGACGGAACAACAGACCCTGGGGTCTGGATTGAGGACTATATCCTCCATATCCACATGGCTCGAGGAGACGACCTCCACGCCATCAAGTACTTACCCCTCAAACTCAAAGGGCCAGCTCGGCACTGGCTTAAAAGCCTCCCCAAAATCTCCATTGGAAGCTGGGAAGAGCTCGAAGACGCCTTTCAGACAAATTTTCAAGGGACCTATGTCCGACCACCGGATGCAGACGATTTAAGTCATATAACTCAACAGCCCGGAGAGTCAGCCCGAAAGCTTTGGAACAGGTTCCTCACTAAGAAGAACCAAATAGTAGACTGTCCGGACGCCGAAGCCTTAGCAGCTTTCAAGCACAGCGTTCGAGACGAATGGCTCGCCAGACACCTCGGCCAAGAAAAGCCGAGAACAATGGCAACATTAACAAGCCTCATGACCCGCTCTTGCGCGGGCGAGGACAGCTGGTTAGCCCGATGCAGCACCAGCGACCCAAGTACATCCGAAGTCGGGGACGGAAATGGGAAATCATGATGTAGTAAAAACAAGTGCCGGAATAAAGAAGACAGCCTGAAGAGCACAGCGGTAAACGCCGGATTCAAAAGCTCTCGTCCAGGTCAGCAAAAGCCGCCCTCCAAAGGCAACAGAGACGAACTGTCCAGCCTAAACAAGATTCTAGACCAAATATGTCAGATCCATAGTACCCCCGACAAACTTGCAAATCATACCCATAGATAATGTTGGGTCTTCAAGCAGTCCGGCAAGCTCAACGCCGAACATAAGGGGCAGGATACACCAAGCGAAGACGAGGACGAGCCTCGCAAGCAAAGCACTGGGGAACAGAAGAAATTCCCACATGAAGTTAAAACAGTCAACGTGTTACACATAATAAAGGGGAGAAACAAAGCGGCACTCCCAGAGACACATGCCCCAGGGCCTATCACCGCGGAATTCTGCCACTGGTCGTCCCATCCGATCACTTTTGACCATCGGGATTACTCAGCAAGTGTTCGGCGTGCAGGATGGGCTGCCTTGGTGTTAGACCCAATAATTAACGGATACCACTTCACACGAGTTTTGATGGACGGCGTCAGCAGTTTAAATCTAATATATCAGGACACAGTACACAACATGGGGATAGACCCAGCAAAAATTAGCCATAGCAATACTACCTTTAAAGGAGTAACGCCAGGCCCAGAAGCCCATTGCATGGGCTCCCTGCTACTAGAGGTTATATTCGGCTTCTCCGTTAACTTCCGCAGCGAAAAATTAACCTTCCACATCGCTCCGTTCCAAAGCGGCTATCAAGCACTACTCGGACGCGAAGCTTTCGCTCGCTTTAACGCAATACTGCATTACGCATCCCTCATGCTTAAGATGCTCGGTCCACGCGGCATCATTACAGTAAATGGTTTGAGCGCTCCTTGCGCGCAGAAGACCGTGCGGCTGCCTCGGCAGCCCACACTAAACGGCCTCACTAACTAAAGCATCTGACAGGTCATTAAGACCACGGACACGGTTGGACGAGTCCGACGCAGTTATATGTAATTGATACAGGTTTGATGGCTATACCCCTATTACAGTACAAGGGGCTCAACGCGCGCAAACAAGTGCCAATTAGGCTCAACTTTACTCATCTTGAACTGTACATATTTTCTTTAGTACAACCTACCTTTTTGCACAGCAACTTTTCAACTAAGTTCCTCTCTTTTACAAATGACCATCGTGCTACACCCATCCAAGATACGGCACAACAGAGACATAGGCGCAGACGTGCAGCAGGGACCCGTTCCAAGGGTTCTTTTTAGATTAAGACCCTGCGTAAACCTTCTTTACTGTCTCTTGTTGATACACATCCCCCGGATTCTCAGTACAATTGAGAAGGATGCTGACGTGTTAGCATGTGGCCACGCTAGAATATTGCGCGTACCTGGACACCAGGGGCATATTACAAAGGGCACTGTCTAGGCCCGGTTCACACCATAAAGACCGAATACCTTAGGGAGTGTTCGGCTTCGCGAGTTTGGCCTTATATGCATCAGCTCCGAATCATGTCTTTGGTCAAATGTTGGGTTTTCCCGGCTCCTGTGTTTTGCGGCCTTACGTTCCGCTCTATCGGCTAAGGCGGCACCAGGAGAACTACTGCGATGGTGCCCTGGTTCATCCGGACGAGCACCTCAGTAGAGAAAGCCGAAAACTGACTGTCATGATATAGCGTGAGACTGGTCAACCACTCGATGACCTACCGGAATCTTTGGGATTCCTCCGCCTTAACGAAGGGCCGTTTCCCGGCCAGGCATGTACGCACCCCGAATTCGGATGAGTGCGGAGCCACTAGGGGCTATATAGTAGCCCCACTGTCAAACTCCTCTGGCTAAGTGAAAGTGTTAAAGCATTATAGTCCGGTTGCCTAGTTCGCTGCGCTATCACCTCCTTAATGGACCAAGACGTTGGATCAAGTGTGAACATGTGTCTTCTGCGAACACCCCCGCATTATATGCGTGGGGGCTGAAGCCGACGACTGCAATCTTTCAGGTTATATACATATATACATAAACGGCCGCACAGGAGGCATCATAATACTTTCGGGCAACAGTATAAATACAGCTTTGATAAACTTAATAAAACATTGTTTTTACAATGGGAATACATGTCATTCAAACATAATATTCTTCGAGCACTGGGCCTCTATCGAACGAGCGCCTTCAAGAACTTCTTCAAAATAGTGCTCGGCAGCCACTCGGCCTATCGCCGAGCCCTGCGCCGTGACAGTGGTGGCATCCATCTCCGCCCAGTATGTTTTGACATGGGAAAGGGCCATCCGCGAGCCTTCTATGCACGCCGACCTCTTCATCGCATTAATACGCGGCACCACACCAAGGAACTGCTGCACCAAACTAAAATAGTTGTTCGGCTTTGGTCTTTCCGGCCACAGATGATCCACAACACACCTCATGGCGAGTCCGGACAATCTATTCAGCTCGGCCCATTCAGCAAGCCGATCAGTCAATGGAAGCGGACGCTCTGGAACATTAAACTGTGACCAGAATAGCTTGTCCACTTCATGATCTGTTTGATCTTGGAAGTATTCGGCTGCATCGACAGCACTCGCCGCCAAGTCCAGATATGCGTCCGCCGAACTCCACAGCCGGTCCAGAGGGGCATACTGAGGATCTCCAAACTTCCTCCGCAGCATGAAGGGTTTCCCAGCCGCGATATCCCCGGCTTGACGCAGCTCCTCCTTCTTCGCTCTCATCGCAGAGCGGGTGTCTTTGGTCACCATCGTGGCCTTCTCCAGGTCCGTCGCCTTCGCCCGATTTTCTTCTTCAAGAAGCTGGCGACGGTCGACAGTGTCTTTTAACTTTACAGCCATCTTGGCCATTTTCTCTTTGCTCTCGCAACGCGCGGCCTTTTCGGCTCTTAACTCTTCGGCCGCCTTTAAAGCGGCCGCATTACTACTCCTTGCTTGCTCCTTGGCTCAGGCAAGCTCCGCCCGAAGGGCCTCCATGATGGCAGCTCCATCTGTAGTGACAACATATTAAAGATACTGGCATCATGCTGCTCTTATTATGTGACGATCACCAGAAAAATCACTCACCCTGTGCCTCGTCAAGCCGCTTGTTGACAAGCACAATGTCGGCATCTGCCGCATCCAGTTGCCGCTTTAGTCCGGCAAACCCATCAGTCCGGCTAGCCACCGGAGCTTCAACCACCTGCACATAAAGGCGGTCTGGTCATTAGCTAGGACTACGATCCTCTGTTTGTCGACGTTCTCGACGACAACTAGAGTCTCAGGGGCTACTATCTACACAGGGCACACCTTAAAATGTGTGGTACTGTCAAAAGTGTACATCATTTCACGTACCTCAAAACCCGTCAGTAGACTCATAAAGGCTTCATGCAACCCGCTTTGGGCGGACGAAATCCTTTCAATCACCGTACCCATCAACGTACGGTGCCCTTCTGAGATAGTCGCTCGCTCTAGCAGATCCCTTAGTACGTCCAACCGCATACCAGACGGTGTCGGACTCTTTCGGTGGCTCTCTTCAAGAGCCGGATACTGGGGACTTCGGGTGGCCATAGGATTGTCTTCTAGCCTCACCGGATCCAGAGAGACCCTTTGCGACGACACTTCAAGGTCGCCCGCTTCTTGAGCTGGGGAGTCCGGGGGAGGCGTTTCGCTCTGCATCATCTCCGGAAGAAGATCCCCCGAAGACAAGCTCTGCTGGGAAGGGCTAATATCCGAACTGCAAGATAAATGCTTCGGTTATTTCCCTCAGAAGTAAGGTAGGATATCTTCACTAGTAAGTACTTTTTGATTACTTACAGCTCGTTAGAGGGCTGATCCCCGCCCGGACATTGTGCGGCAAGAGCATCCTCCGAGGCAGGACCCTTCGGTGGAGATTTCTTCTCCCGTTTGGAAGCCTTGGTTTTCGGATCTTTAGAGGTAGTCCTCTTCCTTCCCTGAGGCAAGAGAATGTCAGATTCTTCCCCTGGGTTGTCCTCCCTCATGGAGACGCTCATTCCCTCAGTTGGAATGGGTAGCGGTGGAGGCCCGCTTTCGCCCTCTTTATTCCCCCCTTCATCTTTCTTTGAGGGCACCAGGCAAGGTGCTGGCTCGAGCATCTTTTCCAGCACCGGATTGTCCAAGCCTTCAGGAAGGGGGGCCGAACACCGGATCATCTTCGCCTTTGTTATCCAGTCCTGGTCAAAGAGCGATTCTTCAGAACAATGTCATGATAAAAAAAGGATAGTGTGTTCGGCCATGGGATTGCTTACTTGGGCCGCGGTGCGGTTGCTACTCAGGCCCACATCCTCGGTAGTGTCCGGACACTCTATTTGGGGTCCGTAGAACGATTTATACATCTCCTCGTGTGTCAGGCCGAGGAAATTCTGAATAGTGCGTAGTCCTTCTGGGTTGAATTCCCACATCCGGAGGGGCCGGCGTTTGCAAGGCTGGACTCGACGAACCAGCATGACTTGCATCACCATAACCGGACTGAAATCTCCCTCGAAGAGATTTCGGATGCGGCTCTGCAGTATGGGCACGTCCTTGGTTGGGCCCCAACTCAGCCCCCTGCTGATCCATGACATCAGTTGTGGTGGAGGGCCCGAGCGGAAGGTGGCGGCGGCTACCCACTTACCACTTCGGGGAGCTGTGACGTAAAACTACTCCCGTTGCCACAATCCGGACACCTCTGGAAAGGAGCCCTTCGTCCATGGAGCGCTAGCAATTTTGCTTATTAGAGCACCTCCGCACGTTGTGTACTGCCCCTCGACCATCTTCGGCTTCACATCAAAGGTCTTGAGCCATAGGCCGAAGTGAGGGGTAATGCGGAGGACGGCCTCACACACAACAATAAATGACGAGATGTGAAGGAGGGAATCCGGGGCTAAGTTGTGAAAATCTTGCCCGTAATAAAATATAAGACCCCTAACAAAAGGATCCAAAGCGAGGCCTAGTCCTCGGAGGAAGTGGGAGACGAACACAACGCTCTCGTTGGGTTCGGGAGTAGGGATGACCTGCCCTCTGGCGGGCAGCCTATGTGAAATTTCGGCGGTCAGGTATCTGGCCTCCCTCAACTTCTTGATATCCTCCTCCGTGACGGAGGAAGGCATCCACTGGCCTTGAAGGCTGGATCCGGACATGATTGAAGGTCCGAAGCACCTGACCTGGGCTTTAGGTGTTAGAACTCGAGGCGGGGGAAGGGTTTGATTGAGCACGGAAGGGAAGAAGTAAAAGCCTTGTCCCTTTATAAAGAGGGTGAATATCAAGCGTCCTCCTCGTGGCCGTTTGGGACTTGCCTAAAATCTAGGAGTCCTGGGCACGGTTGGGTTACCCATGTCCGTATTAATGAGGATCCCGTAATAAGGGGAACACGATCTCTGCTTTGACAAGACGTGTCAAGAAACCGCCTCGCATTATGTACGGGGCTGGTTAAGGAAAAACGGTTCGAATAATTACCGGGCCATGGCATGATGTCATGTTGCCGAAACGTGTCAGCAGATTGGATTCGTAGAAATATTATTCTCTCTACGGTGGTATGTGGAACTTATTTTGCAGGGTTGGACACTATCCTTGTATTCAAACTCTTCTGTGGTGTATTCGGGGGAGGAACCTGCCTTGCAATGCCGAAGACAACACTGCGCGCCGGACTCATCGTCATTGAAGTCTAGTTCAGGGGCTACTGAGGGAGTCCTGGATTAGGGGGGTCTCCGGACAGCCGGACTATATCCTTTGACCGGATTGTTGGACCATGAAGATACAAGATTGAAGACTTCGTCCCGTGTCCGGATGGGACTCTGCTTCGCGTGGAAGGCAAGCTGGGCAATACGGATATGTATATCTCCTCCTTTGTAACCGACCTTGTGTAACCCTAGCCCCCTCTAGTGTCTATATAAACCGGAGGGTTTTTGTCCGTAGGACAACATACAATCATACCATAGGCTAGCTTCTAGGGTTTAGCCTCTCCGGTCTCGTGGTAGATCAACTCTTGTACTACTCATATTATCAAGAATAATCAAGCAGGTCGTAGGGTTTTACCTCCATCAAGAGGGCCCGAACCTGGGTAAAACATCGTGTCCCCTGCCTCCTGTTACCATCTGCCTTAGACGCACAATTCGGGACCCCCTACATGAGATCCGCCGGTTTTGACACCGACAGTCCCCATGAATGACGACCACTCCATCCCCCCCCCCCCGATCATCAGTTGGAACATGCACGGCTTAAACTCTCTGACCAAGAGGGAGGCAGTGCGTGAGCTGGTCGCGGCTCACCGCGCTGCCATCCTCTGCCTCCAAGAGACGAAATTAGATGCTTGGATACCGGATCTCATGTGCGACATCGGCGGTGGCACCTTGCTCGGATGTGCCGTGCTGTCGGCCATCGGCACGCGTCGAGGCGTGACCATTCTTTGGAACAAGGATGTAGTTTCAGTAGACACCCACGCCATAGGTTAGTTCGCGATCACGGTGAGGATTACCCTTGCCTGCAACCTCACGCGCTTCTGGCTCACCATGGTCTATGGACCGGCCGACGACACGAACAAAGACTCCTTCCTCGCCGAGCTAGCCAGGTATGCGCCACCAGCCGCCGAGCCCTGGCTCATCAACAGCGACTTCAACCTAATCTACGAGGCCATAGACAAAAACAACCACAACCTAAATAGAAGGCTCATGGGTCGTTTTAGAGCTGCGATTGATGGAGCAGGGCTATGCCAGATCAAGTGCAACAATCGCAAGTTCACCTGGAGTAGCGAGAGGGAAAATCCAATCCTAGTTAGCATTGATAAGTACTTCTACAACACGCATTGGGAGACCCTATTCCCGCGAGTCTTCCTCATGGCGGCGTCCACCACGTGCTCAGATCACTGCCCGCTCCTGCTTGCGGATGCGACAGGGCCTCGACGGCGGGAAGGGTTCAAATTCGAATCCTTCTGGTCGAGCTTCTTGCGCTTTCTCGAAACGGTTACCGCAGCCTGGTCACGCCCGGTGGCCACGACCTGCGCTTTCTCCCGTCTTCGCATCAAGATGAGTCAAACTACCAAGGATCTTCGCATTTGGAGCAGAAGTTTGATCGGGGACACAAAGCTCCATTTCCACATTGCATGCGAAGTAATCTTGCGCCTCGATGTGGCCCAGGAGCGACGGCGACTCACGACTGCCGAGGCAGAGCTAAGGAAAGGTCGGAAGACCAAGCTTCTGGGCCTAGCAGCGATTGAGCGCTGCAGGAAAAGGCAAGCTTCCGCCTCACCTGGCTGCGCGCGGGTGACGCCCCCACCAAGTTCTTCATGGCCAATATCAGCTCGAGAAGGCGCAAGAACTTCATCCACGCTCTGAAGGTCGGTGAAAAATGTGATGACGGCGCACGCAAAAAAGGAGAAAGCCATCCACGATCACTTCAGCAGCATTTTGGGCACTCCCCAACATCGACACACGTCGATCAACTCGACCCAACTCCAAATGCCATCGGTGCAGGGAAGTGGGCTGGACAACCCATTTACAGAAGAGGAGGTCTGGGCTGCGATTAAGGCCTCGCCAGCTGAGAAATCGCCAGTGTCAGACGACTTCTATGGAGTGTTCTTCAGATCATGTTGGAGCATTATAAAGGAAGATATCATGCAAGCTTTCCATCAATTCTACCACCTGGCCAGCCAGAATTTTGGGGCCCTGAACACCACGATCGTCGCGCTCATCCCCAAGAAAGACGGAGCCGACGGCATTAGTGACTACAGACTGATCAGCCTGATCCACTCAATAGCTAAGCTGATTTCCAAGGTGCTCTCGATCCGCCTCACAGCAGTAGTGCAGTCCATCATCTCGCTAGCCCAGACGGCCTTTCTGAAGACCATATGTTTGCACGACAGTTTCGTGTACGTCCAAAATTGTGTCAAGATTCTGCACCGTAGGAAGACGTTGGCCGTTCTCCTCAAGCTAGATATCTTGAGGGCTTTTGACAATGTATCCTGGGAATACCCCCTCAAGCTGATGACGACTCTAGGTTTTAGTGCTCGCTGGAGGGATTGGATCATGTTGCTACTCGCCACCTCATCCTCGACTTTCCTGCTCAACGGATCGCCCGACGCGTACATTGTTCACTGCCGAGGACTGCGACAGGGCGACCCTTTGTCCCCTCTCCTCTTCATCATAGCGATCGACCCCATCCACCGTCTACTACAAGCCACAGAGGAGGGGCTTGAGATCACGCCGGTGCCAGGTAGAGAGATCAAGCTCAGGGTGAGCCTGTACGCCGATGACGCAATAATCTTCGCAAACCCCGACAAGGAGGAAATCGACCACCTGGTGCGCATCCTCCATAGTTTCGAATACGCCTCGGACCCGTGGATAAACCTCGCAAAGTCCACGGCTACGCCGATCCACTGCAACAACATCGACCTAAGTTTCGTACTTCAATCTTTCCGCGGTCCGATCGCCCAATTCCCGATCAGATACCTAGGGCTACCCCTCACTACGGGTCGGTTACGTCTAGTTCACCTGCAATTTATTCTCGACCGCGTCCGCGCCCGGCTCGCGGGGTGGAAGGGATGGATGCTCTCCATTGCGGGCAGGCGTGTTCTTGTCCGATGCGTCCTCACCGCCCTGCGCACCTTCGCTCTCACTGCGCTTCAGGTCCCCAAGAAGTTGCTGAAGGAAATTGACAAGTGCAGACGATGCTTCCTATGGGGGGAGGACCAAGAGCTCTCTGGCGGCAGCTGCAAGGGTAACTGGGAACGGGTCTGCTCCCCGATCGAGCATGGCGGACTCGGCGGGCTGAACTTGTCAAAGTTCAGTCGCACACTCCAGCTGCGATGGCTCTGGCATAGCTGGAAGAACCCCTCTCGACCTTGGGTGGGAACGGAGCCCCCGTGTGATGCCTCAGACCAAGCCCTTTTCAATGTTGCGACAGCGGTATCATTGGCAATGGCAAGACGGTGAGCTTCTGGCATAGCTCATGGCTGGGAGTGGTGCCCTTGAAGTTCTGCTTCCCAACCCTTTTCAAGCATTCAAGACGCAAGGGCAGAACGGTGGCTCAAGCCATCGCCGGTGATCGTTGGATCTCGGACCTGGCACATGGCAACACCAGCGACCTGGTCAGCGAGGTTCTAAACCTGCATCGACTAATACAACATCAGCAGCTCACCCTCCAGGAAGAAGACCAGGATCAGATTCATTGGAACTTTGAAGGATCATGCCAGTACAGTTCTCGCTCAGCTTACACCATGCAGTTCCTGGGATCGACAACCGGCATGTTCCATGACCTGATCTTGGGTACTTGGGCTCCAGCGAAGCTCAAACTGTTTGCATGGCTCCTCCATCCGAACAGGCTGTGGTGCAACGACCGTCTCGAGCGTAGAGGCTGGACCAATGACTACTTCTGCCAGCTCTGTCTCAGAAACCTCGAGAGCTCTGCACACTTATTCTGGGAATGCACTTTCATGAAGAGTATCTGGGCTGAACTGTCTTCATGGCAGCACTGTCAGGGTTTGATTCATGCATGTGAAAACAACGATAACAACTCTCTGGAGAGGGTGGCAGCCATGGTCTCGACGGCACAGCCAGCGTTCACGAAAGGAATAAAATCCTTGGTGATGCTTGCGCTGTGGAAAATCTGGCAAGAGCGCTACCACTGCATTTTTAGGAGGAAGGAGGCAAGGGTGCGGGACATGCTCGACGAAATCAAAAGAGACCTTAGCCTGTGGCAATAGAGTGGAGTTAGATTTCTTCAGAGCCCCTTTGGGGACCCGCCGTGAGATAGTAGCCTCTGCTATGGTGTAGTCGGTACCTTTTCTTCTTTCTTTTCTTATCTCCTTGATTCCAGGATCACCGCATTTGTCACTTTTATCATTGCTCCCTGCTTAAATGAATGAAACACCAGCCAAGGCTGGCACTTTCAAAAAAAAACAGTAGAACACGAGGATATATACAAGCCAATCTAGGCCAAAGAAGCTATAGGCCTCTAAAATCGAAAAAAAACTATAGGCCTCGCCGAATCATCAAACCTGAATGGTCAGACTGCATAGGCACAACCCCGACGGCTTCAGCTCCGACGTCCCCCACTCCGAGCCCGGCGCCGCAGCCGGATCGTACGTCATCGTCTGATACCCGCCCTCTTCCTCCTGCAAGAGCAGCAGCAGCTTCCCGCCACGCGCCCCAAGGCAGAATCTGGTGCTCGAACTGCCAGTGAGCGGCACCGGAATCTTCTTCCAAGAACCGTCCGAAGGGTCGAACGCCGAGAGGCAGCGCTGGTTCTTCCACTCGACGCAGAACAAGGTCTCGCCGACAACCGCGTGCGAGGTGACCATGACGCAGCCTCTCTTGATCTCCTCCCAGCGGCTGCGGCCGGGATCGTAGACGTCGACGAAGCGGGAGTTGCCGATCGTGAAGCTCGATCGGCCGCCCATTATGTAGAGCTTGCTGTGTAACCCGCTGGCGAAGCAGCCCCACCTTGGCCTGCGAAGGCCGTCGATCTGCCTCCATCTGTTTTGCCGGGGATCGTATGCTTCCACGCTGGACAAACTGTTGCCGCTGGAGCCGAATCCACCGGCAGCGTATATCGTGCCGTCGACCTCGGCGCAGGCGAAGTCGCGACGCGCAACATTCATCTTGGCAAGTGCACCCCACCTATGCATATGAGCAGGATGGATTAGTTTCAGATTTCAAATGACTTCTTGCTTATTACTACTAGGAGCATTTGAATTATTATGGAAGATCCAAAATATACCTGTTGAGCCGAGCATGGTACTGGTAAACCTCGTCAGAAACAGAGTCATTCCCATGGACAGCAGCATAGCCAGCAATGACATACAACTTCCCATAAAGAACCACCACACCGAACCCAACTTTGGCCAGCCCAGGCATAGGGGGAATTGCACTGTTTTTGCGCTCCCCCAAGACCTCCCAGTGACACCCATTTTCTCCAGCTTCAGCAGCAAGGACATAGACCAACTCTTCAATCTTCCCAACCTCCTTCCTGACAGCATTGAACTCTCTGCTGCCGATGAACGACATCCACCTCCTGGACACTGCACCCATGGCAGGGAAGTGTCTCCGAGGGACGAGAGCGAGGCATATCTTCGCCATGTCTTCCGGCAAACTGGGAATTAGACCGTCGTGTGTATTGTTGTCTTTTTCGGTCATGGTAACCGGAGAAAGCCTTGGCCTGGCCAGAGACTTGAGCGGCATTGTACCACGGTGGCACGTCTGTGCTTGAACAAGCGGTTCCCTTGCTCCAACAAGTGCAAGCATTGAAATCACCTGTGGAACGCTTGATTATTTTTAATGTGTGATGGTGCTTGATGGTTTCATGGTGATGGATACCAATGGTGAATGAGGCTCGTCAACTTATATTGATCTGTCTTTGCTATCTTTCCTGCATCCCATCAGATAGTGGAAGTCCTTGGAATGGTTTTTCCTACAAGAACAGACAGCCTTGGTCTTGTTACTGATGAAGTATAAGCAGCTTCTTCCTTTGCGCATTGCCTTATAATCTACAAAACATATCAAACTATATTAATGTCACCCAGGTCCATAATAAAATGTTTTAGTTGGCAGGAAAAATTATAGTACATGTACATCACAACAATAACCAAATGATCTTGATGACAATTAATCCAGTGGCTTCCACATGTAACTATCTACACTAGAATGAGTTCGAGTACAAAGTTAACTTTATCCCTGTTTATCGAATGGATCAAGGGAAAACCGCAATTAACTCATCCCTATCATTGAAGAATTAAGAAAATAGGAGTGCCATGATACGCTAGCCCTGTGGAAATAGGCAGCGGAAAAGGATGCAATTTGGTGTCATCCATCATGATCAGGAAAGTTGGCAGAGAAAATGAGTTCTAAGTTTCCAACAACCAACAGAACAAACTACTTGTTCAATTTCATTGGGAATGACAAGTTCATATACAAACCCCACATCCACAAATAGGATAATACAAAAGGAAACTGATTGTGTATACCACCTCATGTCATATAAAGTATCAACTAAAATTAAATGTTTAAAGATACAAAAATAAGATAAACGATAAATCAAAAACAAACAGAAACAGATGATTCTATATACACAGAAAGTTTGTCTTTTCAATAAATTTAGAATTGAAAGTTGAATATCACTGGGTAACAAAACATATCACATATTACCTCCGTCCCAAATTACTTGTCTTCGAATGTATCTAATGAATGCAGCGTTTTGGTGCTCGGCCTACATAGAGCCCTTTATTTGAAACATTCCGAAAATGTGTACTACACCTTCTGTAACATTTCATGAGAAAATACATTGATCCATGAGCTACACAAAAAAGTGAAAATTGTGGATCTTACACGGTGAACAGCATACACACTGTTCACTGTTTTCAATGTCAGAGATTTGTCTTTTTTGTGTAGCTCACCAACAACTGCACCAACTACATGTTCGTCCACATATATAGATACAGTTGATTTTATATTGGTCCTTTGTTTTTTTAGATTCCTCTTTTCCAGGTTCCCAAAAAATCTTACTCCCTTCATTTCATAATATAGTACGCCCGCGCTTTTCGAGATTTAAGTTTGACCATCAATTTAACCAACATGGGCAACTGCGGCGGGAGCAAAAAATATATCATTGAAAGTCGCCCCACGTTGGTTAAACTTATGGTCAAAATTAAATCTCGAAAAATGTGGACGCACTACATTATGGAATGGAGGGAGTAGCTTTTTTCGCCAAAAAAATCAAATGAAAAAACCGCGTTGAAATATATAAGCCTAACCCACAACATACAAATCTTTTCCACGAGTGAGATTTTTTTATCCCCCCTTTTCCCAGAAGGGAACGGAAAAATCCGGGTTTCATAATATCTCAGAAATTCCTTTTTTGGCGTTTAAAATTTTGAATAGAATTTTCAAGTCAAATATTTTTAACGTGTAATATAATATAATTAGTTTAACAACAGAATAATTTATAAGAAATTTGGTCTTGGAGAAAAAAAAACATGAATACGAGTATTTGTTGTGGCCAAAATATAAAACTCAGTGTTTGTCTTTATTGACAGTAACAGGTACTTGATGAAGTGGTTAGCTCCTGTGCTTCCACGTTGGATGTCTACAGATCGATTTTGTTACTCCATTTTTTTCTGCAAAATTGTCCATGCGCCTGCCGCCCGGGTTACGAACATCTGGTCTTGACAGGCTGTTTCGTATAATTAAATAAACTTTAGTTGTGCGTGTTCACCATCAACCGACAGCTGGTGCAATGGATATGAGTCTGAGTGTTTTATTAACAACGTCGTGCGTTCGAACTTCATCCGTCCTATCTTTTTTCATTACATTTGAGACCTTTTGCGTGTAATTAAATGAATCGCGAGGGAGTTTTTCTTAAAAAAGCCGGCATGAAAGGGTCACACAACGCCTTGTACACTCCTAGCCATTAACAGGTGAGCCTCCGCCAGGTTGGTGCGACATGCGAGCAGGTCATATGGACGCAAGTTAAAATGATCATAAATTCATATTTAAAAAAAATTGAAAAAACTTTTTAACCTATTCATCTTCAATCATGGCAGTACGACGAATATCAAAAATAAAATTATATTCAGATCATCAAACTAAACATCAAACGCAAGTTATGTGAATCTTGATGATATTACCTCCAAATATTTGCATGATTATTTGGTACAGATTAGGGGTTTATGTCAATTTGGTACTTAAACTTGGAGTCTGTGCACTAGAAAGGTGACCAGATTAGTGTGTTTGCCCCTTGAACCATCGTCTTCCCAGACGAACAAGAATTTGCGTACTGAAAAGAGAACCTGGTATTGTATTCCTTCAAGTATTGAATGAACACCCCCGCAAAAAAAAGTACTGAATGAACACGTTGAAATAATCCTGGAGTGGATTGACGTGGCCAAATACGCTGCAGTGACGTGGAAAATTAAGTGCATATATAAATTTCTTACATCGTGAAAGGTGGGTGTTCTAAATTTGTTTTCTCCTACCGCTATTTCTGGAGCTCGACCTTAGACATGCCCAAACCAAGACCACTCCCAGAGCATCTCCAGCGGCGTCCCCAACATATCCCACGTGATTTTTTTCACGTCGACACTCAAAAATCAGCCCAATCGTGTCTCAGGAGTCTGTTTTTCGTCGGTTTGGGCCGAAATTGACGCCAGCAGACTCAGGTCGAACCCAACGCGCTGGGGCGCCCGAGGACGCCGGGGCAAGCGATTTTGATGCAAACTAACTGCGGGCCCGCCGAGTCAGCGACACGCCTCGTCGTCCTCACAACTCCTCGGTTTTCCGCGGGGAATCAATGCCAAGGCTGCCGCCGATCAACCTTCCATTGATTCCTCACGGGCGGTGCGGCGACGCCCTGCCTCCCGCCACACATACACATGGCGTTCGGTCGCTATAAAAGCAACGCCTCCCCCTCGCCTCTGGCCACACCCTGTCGTGCTCTTCCTCTCTCTCCCCTTGCGCAGCCGCAGCCGCCGCCGCCGTTCCTCCCCAAGCCCAGCCACGACGATGTGCGAGTGATTCCCGGGCAATGGAGCAGCGGCCAACGACTTCGGTCGCCGCTCGCTGCACGAGTGGGAGGCATACTTGCGCTTCGAAGTCAACATCCCGACGCCTCCCGACATGCGCGCAGGGCCGAGCGGGTGGAGGCTCAGCGCCGGGGGTGCCCTATCTCCCCGCTGCCCGACGTTGCTGCACGCGCCGACTACTTCGCCGACGAGGTCGATCGCGTGCGGGCGTCACTGACGCAGGAGCAGCGGGCTCTCCCGCAGCATGCCGCCGGTAACCACGAGGCGTGGACGGCGTACTTCTAGCACCGGCAGGCGCAGCGGCTAGCCTCCACCAACGGGACGCCGGTGGTGTGGGGCACCAAGATAGCGAGGGGCGCCGCATGTGGTGGGGCGCCCCCGGCTGCTCGCTTCACGCCGTTCTCCGGCACCTCGAGGGTGGCAACGCCCCGCCCTTGAGGTACCCTGCCACCCTGGCCGCCCGGAGCGGCGTCCTCTTCTTCCTCTTCCTCCCGCTCCTCCTCCTCCGGGTCGCTGGCGTTGTTCAGCACCAAGGCCGAGCCAGCGAAGACGCCGCTCGGCCGGCGCACCCGCAGCGCCGGCATCGTCATCAACGAGGGCTGGCGCGCCTTCTCCTCGGCTCCTCCCCGCTTCGTCAAGCCGAAGACGGAGTCGGGGCTCGCCGCCATGAAGATGGAGCCCGGGCTCGCCACCGTGAAGAGGGAGCCAGGCCTCGCTGCCGTGAAGACGGAGCCGAGGCTCTCCGTCGAGGCGGCATTGAAATGGACGCGTGAAGACTGAGTGCGGACGGAGCTAGAGCGCCAGTCTCGCGCGCTGGAGCAGTTCGCCGCTCGGCGTCGTGGCCGCGACGAGGGAGGCGTCGTCGTTCTCGACGACGACGCGCCGCCACCGGTCCACCAGGGCGACCCCGAGCAAGGGTCCAGCAGGGGCGGCCGCGCCAAGGAGAAGAAGGACGACGAGGACAACGGCAATGGCGGCGATGTGGCGACTTCGCCGCGCTGAGCACGTTCTTCATGTAGTCTAGGCCTTTGATTTTTTAGTAATTTTAAATTCGCTATGTAAAAACTATTTAAGTCGCCGAAGTTTATGCCCGTTTGCCGAATAATAGCCGAATGTCTTTTTAAAAAATTAAAAAAACCTTCTGAGGCAACCCTGGAGCCGGCGGCTGGGAACCAGTTCGGCCCCAAGTCGATTTTAACGCCGGGTCATTCCTAGGCGGCAATTTTTCAGACCTTCTGAAAGCCAACGGTTGGAGATGCTCTCAGCCTGAAGATGATCCTGCCAGGGAATTTGAGCAGTAGGAGATGGATGACGTTGCTCGGTGGCCCCTGCGAGCGGCCTCGCAAAGAAATTCGTGGGACAGGTCACGCACCAATAATGCTACACTTACGGGCAGACAGCGCACGGAATCAGCTACGCGCAGATGTGGAATCAACTGTTTGGTGCTCAGGTTTTTTACTTTACGTGAATTCCGGCTTGTTAGTTCTCTTGTTTGGCCAACTCAGCTCGTAGGCATCCTTTCCGTAGCAGCAGCCCCTAGGTGTAGTATTATTGGGTCGCGCACAGAGGCAGGCACCCAAAGTATACTTGGCCATACCTTGGGCCGGGCCGGGCTTCGGGCTGGGCCTAGCCAAGCCTGACGCAAAAAACTCAGGCCCGAGCCCAGCCTGCCCATCGGGCCTGTTTTCTGGGCCCAAGCCTAGCCCGAATACGTAAAAGTCCGTCGGGCTTCGGGCCGGCCCGACCTTCAGAAAAACGCAAAAACGATGGGCCCGGGCCCGGCCCGGCCTTCGGGCTCAAAATCTAGGCCCGAGCCCGGTCCGGGAACGGCGTCGGGCCGGGTCGGGTCGGGCTTTTTCGGGCCGGGCTGCCCATGGCCAGGACTAACCCAAAGCAAGAATCGACCATGCGTCTCCACCCTAGTATACGCTCCGCTCCTATCTGCGACTGTGTGCCCAGGCCCAACAGCTGTTTAACCAAGCAGCTCATAGGAAAGTTATCCTTTTTATTTTCTTTTGCAAATTAGGTTGATGAGATGGCATGTGACATTTAGGGCCACCGGTTCGATTCCTCATCGAACAGCGTTGAATGAAGCAATGGGGTGGTAGCTCAACTACGCAACAGGCTGACAAGTTTGCATACATTCGCCGAAAGAGCGGGCGAGAAATGGTGGTTTCCGATCATAATGGGTCACAGAGTTGGCATTTCTAGTTCTACGGCGAAGGTAAACCCAAGAACAAGGCACCATCTCTCTCTCTCTCCCCCAAAAAATAACAAGGCACGAGTAAAAACAGTTGAGTAAAGAGATGATTTATTACCCGGGCTGCTGGGAAGTTTTGCCGCGGCGTCGGAGGGAGATAAAAATGGCACAAGTGTCCACATGGAACGGGAGGAGCTAGAAGAAGCGATCCGTGAGAGAAGTGCTAGCGTTCAACATATTCCTGCGGGTCTTTGCTCCTATATATGCCCAGCTGCTTAGCCGTTCGAAATGTTAGTAGTATATCTTTCTATTAAACAATCTTATATTTTTTTACGGAGAGGGAGTACTTCTATCGCTGCTACAGAGATCCTTATTTAACACTGCTTATCACGTATGTGTGTTGAGATCTAAGATAAGTTTGAGCCGAGATAAGTCTAAAAGATAATGGTAATGGATCAGTTGTCCCTTGGTATGTGGACCAACAAACGTACCTAATGACTTATGGAGGAAGTAGTATTCTTCCTGAAAGGAAAAACACTGCACGGAGGCTAAGGAAACGGCAAAATTTCACAAGTCAACTTCTTTTGGTTGATGTAGGTGTTATCCATAGACAAAGAAGAAAATGATGAACCTCCCGGGGAGCGAAAAGGCGAAATGCGCAGAGTCAGCCATGTGCTGATCACCGTGATCTGCGCACTTATATTCTCAGAAATTGGAGGTCGGCCGGTCAAATTAAAGCTCTGGCCTCTCCCTCTGGGTAAGATGATCGCCACGGCAGCGCAGCGTAATGGCCTTATCTTTTTTCTTTTCTTTTTTGAGGGACGCGTAATGGCCTTATCTGGATGGAGGAGCTGCAGTACGGCGCCGTACCTGTACAGCTGTACATGTACACGTCCAACGTATGTTGACAAATTAAACCATGGCCACATGGACATTTTTTTTTGTAAACTAATGGTGCCTAGTGTTTGACTTGTGCCGTTGCTCACGAAATTATGCTAAACATTTTGTTCCACTCGCCAGCTCAATACTACTACTACAAGGCTGAGAACTGAGAACCTATCAAACTAGAAATCCAAGTTTTCTTATATAAACTATGTCATTCAATTAAAAAGTAGAGTAGTTTGCAGTAATTAATCATGTTGATAATTTGACTTTGATTTGTTGAATAATCCTCTAGTTGATGGTTTTGTGTCTTGTTTTTTTTTGACAGAAAGACTGTAGGGGAACCCCCTACAGTATAATTGATGCAACAAACCCAACTTGCAAGAAAGGAGGAAGGTGGGTCCACCTCGAGCGGATAACACGGAGAGGCGATTGAGGCGATCGCAAGGCGGTCGTTTCGAGAGCTAGGGTTAGGGTTTCCGTGCGGTGGTGGTGAGGATACCGGCGGCGCGTAAGGGACGACTGCGTCTCCAAGCGGGCCTTGTGCCGGTGTGGGATTTCTTCGTCGGATCCATGGCGGAGAAGACGAAGGATGAAGGTGCGAAGGCGAACGGAGCGGCGGGTGTTCCAGGAACGGCGGCGGGTGGGGGCACTAGTACTCCAAGAGCGGTTCCTACGCCGCGTTCGAAAGCACATAAAGAAGCGATCGACCCTGCGATGAGGACGCCACTGGGCTCCCATAGCAGAAGCGCTTCCCTCTCCCCAGGCTTGACGCCTCGCTTGGGGGGTTTAGTGCTGACGGAGAAAGAAGCGAAGGGGTTTATCTTCAAAGAGCCTGAGCAGGATCGGGAGCGGCCGGCGAGGTGGTCAGCGATCGGCAAGGCGTTCACCCCAAGACCGATGAACAAGGTAGCTCTCGAGAAATCCATGACTAGGGCATGGGGCCTGCACAGAGAAGCACAGTTCAAGGTTATCGGCAGGAACCTGTTCGTCGTCACATTTGGCAGTGAGGGAGATTGGAAACACGCTCTAAACAACGGGCCCTGGCAATTTGATTTCGCTGTTTTGGTGCTGAAAGAGTATGATGGTGCAACAAGGCCATCTGAGATGACTTTCGAACATGTTGATATATGGGTTAGGGTTGACGATCTCCCATTGGACAAGAGATCAAAGGCGTTTGGAGAAGGGCTGGGGAATTGGTTGGGCAAGAGTGTACGAGTTGATGTTGAGAGGGATGGGTTTGCTAAAGGCTCGGAGCTCAGATTCAGGGTGAAGTTGCCTATAAAGGAGCCTTTGGTTCGAGGATTCTATCTGAAGAAATCTGAAGATGATGTGGAACAAACATGGTTTGATTTTAAGTATGAGAAGATCCCGCATTTTTGCTTCGAGTGTGGTTGCTTGGTTCATGGTGAACGAGTGTGTGTTCCAACACAGGATCCGGAGCAGCAATGGGGAGGATGGCTGAGGGCATCACCTGGGCGTTCTGTGGGACAAAAGGAAGGAGCGGTCTGTGGCTTGTCAAGGAGCTCGAATAGCTACGGCAGTGTGAAATCTAACGAGGGAGGGAGATTCAATATGAAAACGGGGGTTGTGAGAGACCTTCCGACGAAGCGTAATTTACAGAACGAGTTTGCCAAACCGGCCGTCTCGCGCACTGGCGGAGAGGGGACCGGGGATAAAGATAGGAGTGGTTCTGATGATAAGCAGAATAAGGAGGAGCCCCCGATGGAGGAGAGAGACCTACGTCAAGATCTTGAGCAAAAGAGAGAAAGGGAGCTGCGGTCCAAATTACGCCAGAGACAACTGTTGGGGAACGTAGCAGAAAACAAAAATTTTCCTACGGTTTCACCAAGATCCATCTAGGAGTTCATCTAGAAACGAGTAATTAGATGCATCTACATACCTTTGTAGATCGCGAGCGGAAGCGTTCAAAGAACGGGGATGAGGTAGTCGAACACGACGTGATCCAAATCACCGGAGATCCTAGCACCGAACGGACGGCACCTCCGTGTTCAACACACGTACGGTCAGCGTAACGTCTCCTTCTTCTTGATCCAGCAAGAGGGAAGGAGAGGTTGAGGAAGATGGCTCCAGCAGCAGCACGGCGGCGTGGTGATGGTGAAGCTGCAGTACTCCGTCAGGGCTTCGCCAAGCACTATGGAGGAGGAGGAGGTGTTGGAGAGGGAGAAGGAGGCAACCAAAGGCATGGATGAAGAGCCCTCCTTCCCCCACTATATATAGGAGGGCCAAGGGGGGGGGCGCCGGCCCTAGGAGATCCAATCTCCTAGGGGGTGCGGCCAAGGAGGAGGAATCCTTCCTCCCCAAGGCACCTAGGAGGTGCCTTCCCCTCCTAGGACTCTTCCTCCTTGAAACCCTAGGCGCATGGGCCTCTTGGGGCTGGTGCCCTTGGCCCATGTAGGCCAAGGCGCACCCCCTACAGCTCATGTGGCCCCCCGGGACAGGTGGCCCCACCCGGTGGACCCCCGGGACCCTTCCGGTGGTCCCGGTACAATACCGATGACCCCGAAACTTGTCCCGATGGCCGAAACATGACTTCCCATATATAAATCTCTACCTCCGGACCATTCCGTAACTCCTCGTGACGTCCGGGATCTCATCCGGGACTCCGAACAACATTCGGGTTACTGCATATACATATCCCTACAACCCTAGCATCACCGAACCTTAAGTGTGTAGACCCTACGGGTTCGGGAGACATGTAGACATGACCGAGATCGCTCTCCGGTCAATAACCAACAGCGGAATCTGGATACCCATGTTGGCTCCCACATGCTCCTCGATGATCTCATCGGATGAACCACGATGTCGAGGATTCACGCAACCCCGTATGCAATTCCCTTTGTCAATTGATATGTTACTTGCCCGAGATTCGATCGTCGGTATCCCAATACCTCATTCAATCTCGTTACCGGAAAGTCACTTTACTCGTACCGTAATGCATGATCCCGTGACCAGACACTTGGTCACTTTGAGCTCATTATGATGATGCATTACCGAGTGGGCCCAGTGATACCTCTCCGTCATACGGAGTGACAAATCCCAGTCTTGATCCATGTCAACCCAACAGACACTTTCGGAGATACCTGTAGTGCACCTTTATAGTCACCCAGTTACGTTGTGACGTTTGGTACACCCAAAGCACTCCTACGGTATCCGGGAGTTACACGATCTCATGGTCAAAGGAAAAGATACTTGACATTGGAAAAGCTCTAGCAAACGAACTACACGATCTTGCGCTATGCTTAGGATTGGGTCTTGTCCATCACATCATTCTCCTAATGATGTGATCCCGTTATCAATGACATCCAATGTCCATAGCCAGGAAAACATGACTATCTGTTGATCAACGAGCTAGTCAACTAGAGGCTTACTAGGGGCATGTTGGTGTATGTTATTCACACATGTATTACGATTTTCGGATAATACAATTATAGCATGAATAAAGACAATTATCATGAACAAAGAAATATAATAATAATGCTTTTATTATTGCCTCTAGGGCATATTTCCAACAGTCTCCCACTTGCACTAGAGTCAATAATCTAGTTACATTGTGATGAATCGAACACCCATGGAATTCTGGTGTTGATCATGTTTTGCCCTAGGGAGAGGTTTAGTCAACGGATCTGCTACATTCAGGTCCGTATGTACTTTACAAATCTCTATGTCTCCATCTTGAACATTTTCACGAATGGAGTTGAAGCGACGCTTGATGTGCCTTGTCTTCTTGTGAAACCTGGGCTCCTTGGCAAGTGCAATAGCTCCAGTGTTGTCATAGAAGAGTTTGATTGGCCCCGACGTATTGGGTATGACTCCTAGGTCGGTGATGAACTCCTTCACGCATATTGCTTCATGTGCTGCCTCCGAGGCTGCCATGTACTCCGCTTCACATGTAGATCCCGCCACGACGCTCTGCTTGCAACTGCACCAGCTTACTGCCCCACCATTCAAAATATACACGTATCCGGTTTGTGACTTAGAGTCATCCAGATCTGTGTCGAAGCTAGCGTCGACGTAACCCTTTACGACGAGCTCTTCGTCACCTCCATAAACGAGAAACATTTCCTTTGTCCTTTTCAGGTACTTCAGGATATTCTTGACCGCTGTCCAGTGTTCCTTGCCGGGATTACTTTGGTACCTTCCTACCAAACTTACGGCAAGGTTTACATCAGGTCTGGTACACAGCATGGCATACATAATAGAACCTATGGCCGATGCATAGGGGATGACACTCATCTCTTCTATATCTTCTGCCGTGGTCGGACATTGAGCTGAGCTCAATTTCACACCTTGTAACACAGGCAAGAACCCCTTCTTGGATTGATCCATATTGAACTTCTTCAATATCTTATCAAGGTATGTGCTTTGTGAAAGACCTATGAGGCGTCTTGATCTATCTCTATAAATCTTGATGCCTAATATATAAGCAGCTTCTCCAAGGTCCTTCATTGAAAAACTCTTATTCAAATAGGCCTTGATGCTGTCCAAGAGTTCTATATCATTTCCCATCAAAAGTATGTCATCTACATATAGTATGAGAAATGCTACAGAGCTCCCACTCACTTTCTTGTAAACACAGGCTTCTCCATAAGTCTGTGTAAACCCAAACGCTTTGATCATCTCATCAAAGCGAATGTTCCAACTCCGAGATGCTTGCACCAGCCCATAAATCGAGCGTTGGAGCTTGCACACCTTGTTAGCATTCTTAGGATCGACAAAACCTTCCGGTTGCATCATATACAATTCTTCCTTAAGGAAACCATTAAGGAATGCCGTTTTGACGTCCATTTGCCATATTTCATAATCATAGAATGCGGCAATCGCTAACATGATTCGGACGGACTTCAGCTTTGCTACCGGTGAGAAAGTCTCATCGTAGTCAACCCCTTGAACTTGTCGATAACCCTTAGCGACAAGCCTAGCTTTATAGATGGTCACATTACCATCCGCGTCTGTCTTCTTCTTAAAGATCCATTTATTTTCTATGGCTCGCCGCTCAACGGGCAAGTCAGTTAAAGTCCATACTTCGTTTTCATACATGGATCCTATCTCGGATTTCATGGCTTCTAGCCATTTTTCGGAATCCGGGCCCGCCATCGCTTCTTCATAGTTCGAAGGTTCACCGTTGTCTAACAACATGATTTCCAAGACAGGGTTGCCGTACCACTCTGGTGCGGAACGTGTCCTTGTGGACCTTCGAATTTCAGTAGGAGCTTGATCAAAAGTATCTTGATCATCATCAATAACTTCCTCTCTAGTCGGTGCAGGCACCCCAGGAACATTTTCTTGAGTTGCGCCATTTTCCGGTTCAAGAGGTAATACTTCATCAAGCTCTACTTTCCTCCCACTTACTTCTTTCGAGAGAAACTCTTTCTCTAGAAAGGACCCATTCTTGGCAACAAAGATCTTGCCTTCGGATCTGAGGTAGAAGGTATACCCAACAGTTTCTTTTGGGTATCCTATGAAGACGCATTTTTCCGACTTGGGTTCGAGCTTTTCAGGTTAAAGTTTCCTGACATAAGCATCACATCCCCAAACTTTTAGAAATGACAGCTTAGGTTTCTTCCCAAACCATAATTCAAACGGTGTCGTCTCAACGGATTTCGACGGAGCCCTATTTAAAGTGAATGCAGCAGTCTCTAAAGCATACCCCCAAAAAGATAACGGTAAATCGGCAAGAGACATCATAGATCGGACCATATCTAATAGAGTGCGATTACGACGTTCGGACACACCATTACGCTGAGGTGTTCCAGGCGGCGTGAGTTGTGAAACTATTCCACATTTTCTTAAGTGTGTGCCAAATTCGTGACTCAAGTATTCTCCTCCACGATCTGATCGTAGAAACTTGATTTTCCTGTCACGTTGATTTTCAACCTCACTCTGAAATTCCTTGAACTTTTCAAAGGTTTCAGACTTGTGTTTCATTAAGTAGATATACCCATATCTACTCAAATCATCAGTGAGGGTGAGAACATAACGATAGCCACCGCGAGCCTCAACATTCATTGGACCGCACACATCAGTATGTATGATTTCCAATAAGTTGGTTGCTCGCTCCATTGTTCCTGAGAACGGAGTCTTGGTCATCTTACCCATGAGGCATGGTTCGCACGTGTCAAATGATTCGTAATCAAGAGACTCTAAAAGTCCATCTGCATGGAGCTTCTTCATGCGTTTGACACCTATGTGACCAAGGCGGCAGTGCCACAAGTATGTGGGACTATCATTATCAACTTTACATCTTTTGGTACTCACACTATGAATATGTGTAGCATTACTCTTGAGATTCATTAAGAATAAACCATTCACCATAGGAGCATGACCATAAAACATATCTCTCATATAAATAGAACAACCATTATTCTCGGATTTAAATGAGTAGCCATCTCGAATTAAACGAGATCCCGATACAATGTTCATGCTCAAAGATGGCACTAAATAACAATTATTAAGGTTTAAAACTAATCCCGAAGGTAAATATAGAGGTAGCATGCCGACGGCGATCACATTGACCTTGGAACCATTCCCGACGCGCATCGTCACCTCGTCCTTTGCCAGTCTCGCTTATTCCGCAGCCCCTGCTTTGAGTTACAAATGTGAGCAACTGCACCGGTATCAAATACCCAGGAGCTACTACGGGTACTAGTAAGGTACACATCAATTACATGTATATCATATATACCTTTTGTTTTGCCGGCCTTCTTGTCCGCTAAGTATTTGGGGCAGTTCCGCTTCCAGTGACCACTTTCCTTGCAATAAAAGCACTCAGTCTCGGGCTTGGGTCCATTCTTTGGCTTCTTCCCGGCAGCTTGCTTGCCGGGCGCGGCAACTCCCTTGCCGTCCTTCTTGGAGTTCTTTTTACCCTTGCCCTTCTTGAACTTAGTGGTTTTATTGACCATCAACACTTGATGTTCCTTCTTGACTTCTACCTCTGCTGATTTCAGCATAGCAAATACTTCAGGAATGGTCTTCTCCATCCCCTGCATATTGAAGTTCATCACAAAGCTCTTGTAGCTCGGTGGAAGCGACTGGAGGATTCTGTCAATGACCGCATCATCCGGGAGATTAACTCCCAGCTGAGTCAAGCGGTTATGTAACCCAGACATAGTGAGTATGTGCTCACTGACAGAACTGTTTTCCTCCATCTTACAGCTGAAGAATTTGTCGGAGACTTCATATCTCTTGACCCGGGCATGAGCTTGGAAAACCATTTTCAGCTCTTCGAACATCTCATATGCTCCATGTCTCTCAAAACGCTTTTGGAGTCCCGGCTCTAGGCTGTAAAGCATGCCGCACTGAACGAGGGAGTAGTCATCGGTACGTGCCTGCCAAGCGTTCATAACGTCTTGTTCTGCAGGGAGAACAGGTGCGTCACCCAGCGGTGCTTGTAGGACATAATCTTTCTTGGCAGCTATGAGGATGATCCTCAGGTTCCGGACCCAGTCCGTATAGTTGCTTCCATCGTCTTTCAGCTTGGTTTTCTCTAGGAACGCGTTGAAGTTGAGGACTACGTTGGCCATTTGATCTACAAGACATATTGTAAAGATTTTAGACTAAGTTCATGATAATTAAGTTCATCTAATCAGATTATACAATGAACTCCCACTTAGATAGACATCCCTCTTCTAGTCATCTAAGTATAACATGATCCGAGTCAACTAGGCCGTGTCCGATCATCACGTGAGACGGACTAGTCAACGTCGGTGAACATCTTCATGTTGATCGTATCTTCTATACGACTCATGCTCGACCTTTCGGTCTTCTGTGTTCCGAGGCCATGTCTATACACATGCTAGGCTCGTCAAGTCAACCTAAGTGTTTGCATGTGTAAATCTGTCTTACACCCGTTGTATGTGAACGTTTTGAATCAAACACCCGATCATCACGTGGTGCATTGAAACAACGAACTGTCGCAACGGTGCACAGTTAGGGGGAACACTTTCTTGAAATTATTATGCGGGATCATCTTATTTACTACCGTCGTTCTAAGTAAACAAGATGCAAAACATGATAAACATCAAATGCAATCAAATAATAATAGTGACATGATATGGCCAATATCACATAGCTCCTTTGATCTCCATCTTGGGGCTCCATGATCATCTTGTCACCGGCTTGACACCATGATCTCCATCATCATGATCCCCATCATCGTGTCTCCATGAAGTTGCTCGCCAACTATTACTTCTACTACTATGGCTAACACGTTTAGCAATAAAGTAAAGTAACTTACATGGCGTTTCTCAATGACACGCAGGTCATACAAAAAATAAAGACAAATCCTATGGCTCCTGCCGGTTGTCATACTCATCGACATGCAAGTCGTGATTCCTATTACAATAGCATGAACATCTCATACATCACATATAGATCATTCATCATTCATCACAACTTTGGCCATATCATATCACAAAGCACTTGCTGCAAAAACAAGTTAGACGTCCTCTAATTGTTGTTGCATGTTTTACGTGGCTGAAGTAGGGTTCTAGCAAGAACGTTTTCTTACCTACGTGAAACCACAACGTGATTTGTCAACTTCTATTTACCCTTCATAAGGACCCTTTTCATCAAATCCGCTCCAACTAAAGTAGGAGAGACAGACACCCGCCAGCCACCTTATGCAACTAGTGCATGTTAGTCGGTGGAACCGGTCTCATGTAAGCGTACGTGTAAGGTTGGTCCGGGCCGCTTCATCCCACAATACCGTTGAAGCAAGATAAGACTAGTAGCGGCAAGAAAGTTGACAACATCTACGCCCACAACAAATTGTGTTCTACTCGCGCAAGAAGAACTACGCATAGACCTAGCTCATGATGCCACTGTTGGGGAACGTAGCAGAAAACAAAAATTTTCCTACGGTTTCACCAAGATCCATCTAGGAGTTCATCTAGCAACGAGTAATTAGATGCATCTACATACCTTTGTAGATCGCGAGCGGAAGCGTTCAAAGAACGGGGATGAGGTAGTCGAACACGACGTGATCCAAATCACCGGAGATCCTAGCACCGAACGGACGGCACCTCCGTGTTCAACACACGTACGGTCAGCGTAACGTCTCCTTCTTATTGATCCAGCAAGAGGGAAGGAGAGGTTGAGGAATATGGCTCTAGCAGCAGCACGACGGCGTGGTGATGGTGAAGCTGCAGTACTCCGCCAGGGCTTCGCCAAGCACTATGGAGGAGGAGGAGGTGTTGGAGAGGGAGAAGGAGGCAACCAAAGGCATGGATGAAGAGCCCTCCTTCCCCCACTATATATAGGAGGGCCAAGGGGGGGGGGGCGCCGGCCCTAGGAGATCCAATCTCCTAGGGGGTGCGGCCAAGGGGGAGGAATCCTTCCTCCCCAAGGCACCTAGGAGGTGCCTTCCCCTCCTAGGACTCTTCCTCCTTGAAACCCTAGGCGCATGGGCCTCTTGGGGCTGGTGCCCTTGGCCCATGTAGGCCAAGGCGCACCCCCTACAGCCCATGTGGCCCCCCGGGACAGGTGGCCCCACCCGGTGGACCCCCGGGACCCTTCCGGTGGTCCCGGTACAATACCGATGACCCCGAAACTTGTCCCGATGGCCGAAACAGGACTTCCCATATATAAATGTTTACCTCCAGACCATTTCGGAACTCCTCGTGACGTCCGGGATCTCATCCGGGACTCCGAACAACATTCGGGCTACTGCATATACATATCCCTACAACCCTAGCGTCACCGAACCTTAAGTGTGTAGACCCTACGGGTTCGGGAGACATGTAGACATGACCGAGATCGCTCTCCGGTCAATAACCAACAGCGGGATCTGGATACCCATGTTGGCTCCCACATGCTCCTCGATGATCTCATCGGATGAACCACGATGTCGAGGATTCACGCAACCCCGTATGCAATTCCCTTTATCAATCGATATGTTACTTGCCCAAGATTCGATCGTCGGTATCCCAATACCTCGTTCAATCTCGTTACCGGCAAGTCACTTTACTCGTACCGTAATGCATGATCCCGTGACCAGACACTTGGTCACTTTGAGCTCATGATGATGCATTACCGAGTGGGCCCAGTGATACCTCTCCGTCATACGGAGTGACAAATCCCAATCTTGATCCATGTCAACCCAACAGACACTTTCGGAGATACCTGTAGTGCACCTTTATAGTCACCCAGTTACGTTGTGACGTTTGGTACACCCAAAGCACTCCTACGGTATCCGGGAGTTACACGATCTCATGGTCAAAGGAAAAGATACTTGACATTGGAAAAGCTCTAGCAAACGAACTACACGATCTTGCGCTATGCTTAGGATTGGGTCTTGTCCATCACATCATTCTCCTAATGATGTGATCCCGTTATCAATGACATCCAATGTCCATAGCCAGGAAAACATGACTATCTGTTGATCAACGAGCTAGTCAACTAGAGGCTTACTAGGGACATGTTGGTGTCTGTTATTCACACATGTATTACGATTTCCGGATAATACAATTATAGCATGAATAAAGACAATTATCATGAACAAAGAAATATAATAATAATGCTTTTATTATTGCCTCTAGGGCATATTTCCAACAACAACAGGAAAGACAGTCGGAGCTCAGGGCAAACTATAAGCAGTTCGGACATAGTTGGACTGATGGGGCTGGTTCTTCTAGCCAGTATAGGGAGAGGGAGAGAAGGCAAGGATACTATGTGAGAAAACCTAGACTGGATTACAGGCCAGTTCAGCGCAGTCCGGATAGCCCGAGGCAGGGGCAAAGTATGAGAGGAAGAGGAGGCAGAAACAGTACTGGGTCCCGAAGAAGGATGGGGAGAGGCAGGTGGAGAGTGATGGTTTTGTCCGGGAAACTCATCAGAAAACAGAGTCGGTGTTTGATCGTATTGAAGAAGGTAATGAGATATCAGCGGACCCTGCGAAGCGGGGCCGCCGGGCACAATGAGTCTATTGGCCTGGAACTGTCGAGGACTGGGGTTGGACTCGACAGTTGGCGAGCTTAGAGACCTGGTACGGTCGTACAACCCAGCGGTGGTTTTTTTATCCGAAACAAAAAAATCTGCAAAAGCTATGGAGAGGTTAAAGTGGAAGTTGGGCTTCAACAATGGAGTGGCAGTGAATTGTGTAGGCAAAAGTGGTGGGCTAGCATTGTGGTGGAGGGATTATGTAAATGTGAGCGTCAGGCCATGGTGTCAGTATTACATAGATGCACAAGTGGAGGTGGAAGGGAAAACCTATAGATTCACTGGAATTTATGGGGAGCCGTGTGTGGAGAAAAGGGCCAAAACGTGGGAAGTGTTGAGGTATTTGAGAACACAGGATGATATGCCTTGGATATGTGCTGGTGATTACAATGAGGCATTGGTGCAAAAAGAGCAGTTTGGTGGTAAGCCTAGGTGCATAAAACAGATGGATGAGTTTAGAGAGTGTTTGGAGGACTGTGGACTAGCAGATATGGGATTCTTAGGGTATCCGTTCACATGGGATAACAAGAGACAGGCGGAGGAAAATATTCAAGTTAGACTAGATCGAGCAACGTGCACACCGTCATTTATGCAATTGTTCCCGGCTTCGGAAGTACAACATATTCTAACAGAGGAGTCTGACCACCAGGCATTCCTAGTGCGGGTTGCGTCGACACTAGTCGGCAACTCAGCGAGAGCGCAACGGCCTTTCATGTACGAAGCTGCATGGGCCAGACATGCGGACTACGAAGGCATGATAGCCAATGCATGGGAACAGGCCCATGCGGCCAATCACATGCAGCCGGGCGTGGTGGCGGCATGCAAGCAGTTTGGCTTGATGGCCAAGGCAATGCAAAAGTGGAGCAGAGAGGTGTTTGGGTCAATAAAAAAACAAATTGGGCACTTTAAGTGGCAGCTACGTGACGCGAAGGAACGGGCTCTGAGGACGGGGTATAGGCAGGAGATAAAGGATATTGAGGACCAGTTACGTGAGCTATACGAGCGGGAGGAGATATACTATAAGCAGAGATCAAGAGTGGATTGGCTACAATACGGCGACCAAAATACGCAGTATTTCCAGAATAGAGCCTCGCATAGGAAGAGGAAAAATACGGTGAAGGCGCTACGGAGGGAGGATGGTACGAGATGTACTGATGATGATGGCATGTGTGCAATGGCCGCACACTTCTATGAGCGGTTGTTCACGTCGGAGGGGTCAAGGGATGTGGAAATTTTTTTGCTTCATATCGAGACGACCATGACGGATGAGATGAATGCTCGACTGGTAGCACCGGTTACGGACGAGGAGATTGAACAAGCGTTATTCCAGATGGGACCAACGAAAGCTCCGGGCCCGGATGGATTCCCGGCTATGTTTTACCAAAGACACTGGTCGTTGGTGAAAGAGGAGGAGTGTGCAGCTATTCGAGATTTCTTGGCTGGGAGAATGACTCCGGATGGTTTCAATGATATGGTGATCGTGATGATTCCCAAGGTGGTCTCTCCGGAGTTGCTTGCTCAGTTCCGACCCATTAGTCTGTGCAATGTCTTGTATAAGATAGCGTCGAAAACCTTGGCTAATAGGCTCAAGGTGGTGTTGCCTATGTTGATTGCGGAGGAGCAAAGTGACTTTGTCCCAGGAAGGTTAATGACAGATAATGTGTTGGTTGCCTATGAGTGCGTGCATGCAATTAGGAAGAGGAAGAGGAGGAAACCACTTTGTGCGATTAAGCTTGATATGATGAAGGCATACGACAGAGTGGAGTGGACGTTTCTCGACTGGGCGATGACACAATATGGCTTCTCTGCTCACTGGAGAGAGATGATCATGAGATGCGTCAGGACAACAAGTTTTTCGGTCAAGTTGAATGGGGGTCTTTCACATAGATTTATCCCGAGTAGAGGACTGAGGCAGGGAGACCCACTGTCCCCTTACCTTTTTCTCTTTTGTGTAGAAGGATTCTCAGCTTTGTTGAAGCACGCATAGGAGGAGAAGAGGATCAAGGGTGTCTCGTTTGGGAGCACGGGCCCCACGGTCACCCATTTGCTTTTTGCTGATGACAGTATTGTGTTCTTGGAAGGGTCGCATGATAACTTTCTTTGCCTACGTGAGATCTTGCAGGACTATGAAGTGGCTTCGGGCCAAAAAGTAAACTTGGATAAATCAGCAATATTCTTTGGCAATGGGTGTGATGAGGAGGATAAGGTGGCCCTCAAACAAACTTTGGGGATATCTTCGGAGGCGCTGAGTGAGCGCTATTTGGGGTTACCGACAGTTGTTGGGAAATCCAAGGACGGAACTTTCCAGTATGTCAAAGAGAGTGCAAAGGGGAAGGTGTCCGGGTGGAAAGGCCAAGGACTATCCGAGATGGCGAGGGAGGTGTTGATCAAGTCAGGACTTCAGTCTACTCCAACCCTTACCATGAGCTGCTTTCAACTCACGAAGAAAATGTGCGGGAACTTGTCTTCTATCTCTTCAAACTTCTGGTGGGGTGAGGCGAATGGCGAGAAGAGAGTACACTGGATTGCCTGGGACAAGATGTGTTCAAGGAAGAATGAAGGAGGGCTTGGGTTCAGAGATCCGGAATTGTTTAACCAAGCTTTGCTTGCAAAACAAGCTTGGAGGTTGTTTAAAATGCCAACCACGTTATGTGCAAGAGTACTAAAAGCGAGATATTATCCAGACAACTCCATCCTCAACGCTTCTTGTCCGAGTGGAGGGTCCTTTACATTTAGAAGCATAATCCACGGACGGGAGCTGCTGCGTGAAGGTCTTATTTGGCGCATTGGGGATGGGTCCAGTGTACGGATCCACCACGATAACTGGATACCGAGGAAGGGAAGCCTGAAGCCACTGGGCCAAGTCTTCGTCCCGGGTATAACAATAGTCCGTGACCTGTTGAATGATGCAGGATCAGAGTGGGATATGGGGAAGCTGCAGCTAATGTTTCCCCCTGGAGAGGCATGTGATATCAAGCAGATTACAGTGGGGGGACCGACGGTGGATGACTTTATCGCATGGAATTACACAAACAACGGGGAGTTCACGGTCAGATCAGCCTATCACCTTGGCATGACACTGAAGAAGGCTAAAACAGGGAGTCCGGGGTCCTCATCATCGATAGCGAGCCACAAGGCATGGATGAGCCTATGGGACACAGTGGCGCCGGGCAGGATGAAGATACACACGTGGAGGTTGATCCGTAATGGGCTGGCAGTGGGCTCGGAGTTGCATAGGCGAAAGATAAAGCCTGGGGTGTTTTTTCCGGTGTGCGGGAGAGAGGAAACAAACATACACAGGTTTTGGCGATGCCCACATTCAGCAAAATTCTGGAACTTGGTGTGCTCGGAGTTGGGAACACCGGTGGCGATCCCACCGGATGCTGTTCGTTCCCAGAGTGCACTATCACAATGGCTCCAGTCATGGTTTGCTTCTGCGACGGAGGATGCCCGAGCAATAATGGTGCAGGGCTTGTACGCTCTGTGGATGGCAAGGAATAACACGCGAGAAGGGACGAGGATCGAGGAAGCGGGGGATATGGTAGAGATGATCAAAAGGCTCATGGAGGAGTGGCAGCAACTGCATGGCAAAAACAGCAAAACCCCTCGACCTGTACCCACGCAGAGATGGGAAGTTCCTGACCATGGATGGGTCAAGGCCAACGTCGATGGGGCAACAACTAAAGGAGGAGAGAAGGGAGGCGGAGGGGTGGTGTTCCGGAATTCAGAAGGAGCGTTTATAGCAGCGGCGTGCCAGAGCTATAACAATGGGGGTGATCCAGCATTGGCGGAGCTCCAAGCATGCAAGAGAGCTGCCCAAATGGCAGGAGAACTTAATCTGACAAGAGTTCATATTGAGATGGACTGCCTAGACGTGGTACGGAAGCTGCAGAGTTCAAACGATGATCTCTCCACATTGGGGCCAATGATAAAGAAGGTTAAACATCTTCTTGAAACACGGAAGTGGAAGGTGACATGGGTTCGGAGGACGGCCAATGGTGTTGCGCATCGGCTAGCAAAGGAAGGAGTAGAGAATAATAGTAGTATGATCTGGGTGCATGATCCGCCAGAATGTATTTTGCAGTTTCTTTCGGCAGAAATCCCTGCCTTTTATGACTAAATAAAGGTGATGTGAACGTAAAGAAAAACCCAACTTGTACGTATCATGCCTTGAACCTGGGTGGGTGGGAAGGCATCAGCCCCTTCCCACCACTAAGCTATGCCTTAGTCTGCAAAAAGAAATTAGCACTAGCACTGTAACTCGAACACGCGACTTCACACTAACTGGCTTGCTGTGCAAACCACTATGATGTAGACATTCTCACGTTTTGTGTCTTGTCACATGGAAGGATGAACCTGTCAAATTCCGGTGATGGGCTCTCTTTCTCTACTGACCAAATTTTCATTTTATAAGCAGCTTACTGTTCACTCAAGCTTATAAAGGTAGTGGAGACGGGAAACTCAATTGTACGCCCACTAGCACCTGCTCTGGGTGAAAAAAAATAACTATTTCTGAAATTTTAAAGAAGATGAAGAAAATGATCACACATGCTTGCAAATAATTCCATAAAAGAGTCATCTATGCCAGGTTAATGCTTTAACTTTTACTTTTTCAAGAGCACAAGAAATTTGTTTCTTTCGGGCCATACAAATGTTCTCTTCTGCATGAAATTTCACAAATACATTTTTTTTGAAAAGGAGGTCATCTTCCGGCCTCTGCATTCGAAAGATGCATGTGTCGACCATTTACATTGTAATTTGCTTGTTTTTTAAGGAAAGACCTTCATGACTAGCTTTATTAGACTTAAATAACACTTACATCATCCGCTAAAACACGAGAAATAAAGCCAGGAGATGAGTCCAACCACACATTTGGTGGATCATCATGATCTTGTTGCGCTAGCACATGAGCAACCATATAAGATTCATGATTACAATATGTGTAGTTTGCTCAGAATAATTAGACACACACACACACACGCACGCACGCATGCACGCGCCCACGCACACGCACACGCGCACGCACACGCGCGCACACACACACACTTTTTGAAGTATTCTTGTTTAAGTGTCTCCATGCAACAAATGCCACCGTGTCAAACTATATGTGTCCAGTTTCACAAAAAAAACTATGTGTAGTTTTATGGCATAGCTTATGTGGAAATAAATTCACAACAACTTGTTGCAGCTTCCTGCCTTGTCATTACCCCTATATATACAGTCGTGCAACAGATTTCATAGCCATGAAATTATCGACTTTTCAATTCTACAAGTTGCCGGCATATGTCCGTGATACTCTTTCATGGGGACCGGGGGGAGAGTTGTCCTAAGAGCAGGCACCAGCCAACATAATAGGAATAGGTGGCATCGGGAACAAAATTATTAGCTCTTTGTCACTATCTCATCTTGTTTGTACGTGGATTCTTACCGAAAGGCCATGTCTTGCTTCCTGGTGGACTAGATCATCTGGCATGACAAGTTACATGTTTCGCTCAACGTCTGCCCAATAGAGAGTAGAGGGTCATCCAGCGCTTTGACTCCCTCCACACATCCAATCTGCAATGGGTGAATTCCGCCAATGTTGTTCTTTTGCTCAAAAAGAAGGGCACGGAAGGCATCTCCGATTATAGACCTATCAGTCTCATCCATGCTCTCGCCAAAATTATTGCCAAGGTCTTGTCGCTTCGGCTTGCTCCTCTCATGGATGGCCTTGTCTCCAACGCACAGAGTGCTTTCATCAAGAGGCGTAGTATCCATGACAACTTCATGTGCGTCCGGAACTTTGCCAGGAGATTACATAAGTGCAATTCCCCTGCTCTACTCTTCAAGCTGGACATAAGAAAGGCCTTTGACTCTGTTAAGCGGGAATACTTTTTGGATCTCCTCCAGTGCATGGGGTTCCCGGACAAGTTCCAGGCTTGGATTGCCGCGCTGCTTTCCTCGTCTTCGTCTCACATTCTCTTAAATGGGATCCCCGCCCCCCATTAAGCACGGTGCCGGGTTTCGGCAGGGGGACCCCATTTCCCCATTGCTTTTTGTCATCGCGATTGATCCACTGCACAAGATTCTGGATTTGGCAACCCGGGAAGGCCTCCTTCACAAGATTCGTGGGCGTGGGCCCATGGTGAGAACCTCCCTATATGCGGATGATGCCGCCGTTTTTGTGGCCCCCATCAAAACGGACATCGACAACCTTGCGTCCATCTTGAGAGGCTTTGGGGACGTCACTGGCCTTTGCACCAACTTTCAGAAAAGCTCTGTCGTGCCAATCAGATGCAACCATCTTAACCTTGGGCAAATTCTTCAGACCATGCCGGCAACTCGTGCTACCTTCCTGGTGAAATATCTAGGCTTGCCACTCTCAGTCTGGCAACTGAGGAAGGTGGATTTCCAATACCTTGAGGACAAGGCGGCTGGCAAGTTGGTCACGTGGGACGGCCGAAACGTCACCACTATTGGTCACACGACACTCGTCAAGTCGGTCATCTCCTCCCAAGCCATATACTCTCTCACGCCTCTCATTGTTCCGCCAAGCACGCACAATAGCCTCAATAAGTTGGAGAGGGCTTTCCTGTGGTCCGGAGCGGACAAGACAACAGGAGCCAAATGCAAAGTGAATTGGAAAATGGTTTGTAGGCCAAAGGAGTATGGGGGTCTAGGGGTACTCAACACGGAAAAGTTTGCGCGTGCTCTACGCCTTCGATGGTTGTGGTACGAATGGAAGGCTACCCACAAGCCTTGGGTGGGTTTTGGTAACCCTTGCACTGATGAGGACCTCGAGTTTTTCTACGCCTCTACAATCATCACTGTTGGTGATGGCGCAAAGACGCCGTTCTGGGACTCTCCTTGGCTGCTTGGGCGGAAGCCCAAGGATATTGCGCCGTTAATCTTTGAGGCCTCAAGGAGAAAAAAATTGGAGGGTGCGGGAGGATCTCAAAGGAAATGCTTGGATTCTCAAAATCAATCCCAACTCCGTTCTCACCGTTGGTCACACTCGTGAATTCTTCACTCTTTGGATGCTTGTCCATGACTTTCGCCTTGATGAGCAAGTCGAAGATGATATCACTTGGAAGCACGCGAATGATGGGATATACTCGGCGGCCACCGCGTATAAGGCTCAGTTCCTTGGGTTGATTCTTTCACCCATGGATCACATGGTTTGGAAGGCTTGGCCCCCCAAGGTTAAATTCTTTGCTTGGCTAGCTATACAAGACCGTATTTGGACCGCCGATCGGTTGGATAGACGTGGTTGGACAAACTGTGGGCTTTGCCAACTATGTGAGAGAGCAAGAAACAGGGCCACACCTCTCCTTCAAGTGTCGGTACACGCTTAGGCTTTGGAGAGCTATCATCGAGAAGCTTGGGCTACATCACGTCAACACCTCCGAGTGGCATCTTGATGATTCCGTCAACGCGTGGTGGGACAAACGGACCGATAACCGCAACCCAAACCAGCATGCCATGACCTCCATCACCATGCTCATCTCATGGACCATTTGGAACGAGCAGAATGCTAGAGTATTTCACCAAAAATTTGCACCACCACCTGTTCTCCTTGGATCCATTCTTGAAGAAGCAAAGCTATGGGTTACTGCCGGTGCAAAAAAA
Source organism: Triticum urartu (assembly GCF_003073215.2). Lineage (NCBI taxonomy): Eukaryota > Viridiplantae > Streptophyta > Magnoliopsida > Poales > Poaceae > Triticum > Triticum urartu. Next base: position 440,941,490 of record NC_053023.1, read on the forward strand.
CTTGGGACTGTAATTTTTCGGGAGTAGTTGTCATGCCATTCTGCGTGGGGTGTTATGTAAAACTCGAAACTCTATTCTCTTCTTATTTAATAGATGAGGCAAATCTTATGCCTCCGTTTCGAAAAAAACAACGGGCTACTGGATGTAGTAACCAGCATAATCTCGGCGATGATGAGCTGCCACACACAAATGTTCAGAGTAGTCTACTCCATGACTTTTGGCTAGATAATCCTCCCGTTCTTCTCTCCCTCCTCCTGCCGCCGCCCGAGGCCACGCCGGCGTTGCCTGGCCAGTGACGGCGGCGGTGGGGCCCTCCCTCTCGCTCGGTGGTGGCAATCTCTTGTCGGCGGCGGCGGCGGCTCATGGATCGGTGGTGCACCGGCAGCAAGGAGCAGCGGGCGCCCGACGGTGAGTGTGACGGCAACGACAGCGCAAGCGCGTTCTCCCCGCGGCCGAGGAGCACCTGTGGCGGCGGCCCAGATCGCGGGCCTCGTCCGCGAGCCGACAGATCTGGAGGGCGTCTATAGGCGGGCATGGTGGGCCTGACGGCACCGGCTTAGGCAGTGCGGCGGTGCCGTGGCCGGTCAGGCGGCGGCGGTGGCCTGGATCCGTCGTTCAGTCCCCGGCAGAGATGGCGGTGATCCGTGCACGAGATGCTTGATGGAGGTCCTTCGAACAGATCCGGGTGAAACTTGCTTTCGGCTTACTGCCAAAGCCGGCGGTGGCGGCGCTATTTTGCGAGATTCCCTTCTTGAAGGCATCGCCGAGGAGAGTTTCAAGGTCACTGTCTGCTAACTCCGGGGGAAACCCTAGATCAGTTGATCGGAAGACGGCGGCGTTCTTATGTCGTTCCCCCCTTGGGGGCGTCGTTCTTGGAGGTGTGCACGGGCTCAAGGGACCAGTGGACCGCATCTTAGGTGGAGCGGTGCTTCATCCTACACATTGATGGCGATAGATCTCGACGTGGCGCAGTGCAGATTCGGCGACCGATGTGTGAGGATGGACTCGCGTAGGAGGACGACACTGTCTGGCGTCGTGGTGGCGTCGATGGTAGAGGGACCTGGCACGGTAGATGCAACAGTACTGCTCGGAAGATGGATTGGTGGCAGGTGGCTGCGGCGGCCTCATACCCGGCAGGCGTCCGGGTTGAAGAGGGCGTCGGACTGGTGGGTGCCCCATACCCGGCAGGCGTCCTAGTTGGGACCTCAGGTCATAGATGTTAGGTTTGGCTACGAGGTCTGTTTGGTATTAGGCCCAGACTATCAGCATCCCTACATCAACTAGATAGGAGTAGCGGTAGATGTTGCCTAGATGGTGGCTTTAGTCTTACTGTTGTATGACTTTATAAGGTCTTATGTGAATAATTAATAAAGTGGCTGCATGCATCGTCCAGATGCAGAGGCCGGGGGTCCTCCTCCATTTCTAAAAAAAATCCCCCCGTTCATTTTTAGCTCTCTTGGTTGCTGAGGATGTAACATTGATTACTAGCTTAGATGCATGTTTACTGTAAACAAAGGTTGGCTTTTTGTCAGTACATGATTCATGTATAGCACAAGAAATGGTTTGTTCATTGCATTCTCACGGACCCGCAAGATTTGTTCAAATACTGATCACCATCCAAAACCTGCTTTGAAGTAATGCAAAATGAGTTGTGCATTGGTCAACATGTCAAAACCAAACAGAGCATGATTAATTGTTTTGTTTCAGATAATGGAAGAATAATTCTCCCTGCCTCTCCACCCAGGGGTGCACACAACCAATGTTATAACAGTTTTACCACCATCCTTGTTTTCTATATAGAGCATCACTAGTTGGTCAATGGAACCAAATATGAGTGGGGTGAGGAGGCAAGCGGCTATTTGAAAACTTTTGAAAAATAAGGTTGGAACCAACTAATTCGCTCGGTTTCTCGTTCTTATTGCTTGGGATAAAGTCAGCAAACCCAAGGATCATGGAGGGCTAGGGGTACTTGATCTACACTCCCACCACATAGCACTGCTCATCAAGTTCCTCCACAAGTTTTTCAACAAGACTATTACCCCTTGGGTCAATATTATTTGGGAAAAACACTACCAAGACAGATTACCAGGAGATCACAAGGTGCGATCATTCTGGTGGAGAGCAATACTGAAGTTGATGCCAACATTCAAGCAACATGAAGTGTGTAAAGCAGGGAGAGGAGACACTATGTTTTTCTGGACTGATAACTGGACTGGATTACCACTCAGTATCAAAATCCAGAACTACATTCATTTGCAATCAATCCATATATCTCACTGCATAAAACTCTGGAACAAACTGACATCAACCTGCTATTCCATAGGCCACTGTCATGGCAAGCATATGAACAATACACCCCTTTTGCTAGATATTTTTGCCAACAAAACAGTGACAGAGAAGAAGAACAACTGGACTTATAATTGGTCAGCCCCTAGATATTCTTCCATGAAAATGTACAAGGCCATTATAGGGGAAAATACAACTCACAATGTCTTCAAGCGTCTTTGGAAAACAGCATGCAGGCTCAGACATAAGATCTTTTTCTGGTTGTTACTTCATGACAGAGTAAGCACACGGAGTTTGCTACAGAGAAAAAGCATGTATCTGGAGGATTATAACTGCGCCCTATGTTCAGACACCACCAATGAAACAGTAACACGCCTCTTCTGGGATTGTTAGTTTGCTTTGATGTGCTAGCATTCCATCATTCCTAATAAGCAAAGAGGCATTTCAGTATATGATGAAATTCACATTCCTGGATAGAACAGAACCTTTAATTTAGCTATGATGATCCCTAGAGCAGGCATTGGTTGGCGATGTGCTTACTATTTTCCTTTTTGCATTTGTAGATATTTTAATTAATGAAAATATATCGTAGAACGATTTTTGGCTCAAAACTAACTAATTCGCTGCTTGATTGCAAAGTCCATAAGGAATTATTCATGCGATCTATAAAAAAACAGAAGGTTAGCGCTTTAAAATTTACCCTTTCAAGGGCACACAAATTGTTTCTTTCAGGCCACAAAATGGTTGTTTTTTTTCTTCATGAAATTTCACAAGCACATAAAGACTCGGACATTTAAATTGCAAGTTTGCTCAGAGTGATTAGACACATTGAAGTATTTTTCTTGAAGCATCCCCATGGAATAACTACCGAGATATATTGCCATGTCAAGATGTATGTCTAGAAATTTATAGCGTAGCTTATGTGGAAATAAATTCACAAAAACTATTGCAGCTAGCTCCCTGCCTTGACATTGCTCCTATATATACAATCGTGCAGCTGAGCACATTCCATAATCACGAAATTATTGGCTTCTCAGTTCTACACATTGGCGGTATATGTGTGTATAATATTTCACAGGGATTGGAGGATATTCTTAAGGCATGAGCCACCATTAGGCATAGATGGCACCGGGAACAAAATGATTAGTTGATTCATACTACTTCGCCTTGTGTCTGCATGGACTCTTACAACAAGGTCATTGGATACTTGCTTGTGACTAGATCATCGGGCATGGCAAAGTTACATGTCTTGCTTACATCTAGATGGTAGAGAGTATCACAAGGGCTACTGGAGTTCCGGGATGAAACAAGCATAATGTTCGTCAAACATGATGCAATGTGTACATCGTACGAGTTGCAACGTGACAGGAATACTTGGACGCGTAGGTTAGGAGGTTAGAGGCCTATCTTATCTTTTGTAACAATAGCTCTATCTCTACCTAGCTTGATTTCCAAGATGTAATCTCCGCCTATAACACGTACGGCGTCCCCTCTCGATGAGGTAAGACGTTTTCGCTATCGCACATGGTAATCAGAGCCCCCTCATTCATCTAGCTTTCCAATCCCCATCTAGTGCACGGCCATGTCTTCCTCTGGCACCTTCCAACCGAGCCTCAATGGCCAGGTCACGAAGAAACTTTCCCGCATGAACTACATATTTTGGCGCACTCAGAACACACCATAGCTATGGGGCGCAGGTTGTTGGGGAACGCAGTATTTCAAAAAAATCCTACGATCACGCAAGATCTATCTAGGAGATGCATAGCAACGAGTGGGGAGAGTGTGTCCACGTACCCTCGTAGACCGAAAACGGAAGCATTTAGTAATGCGGTTGATGTAGTCGAACGTCTTCACGATCCAACCGATCCTAGCACCAAATGTACGGCACCTCCATGTTCAGCACATGTTCATCACAATGACGTCCCTCGATCTCTTGATCCAGCTGAGGACAAGGGAGAGTTCCGTCAGTACGACGGCGTGGTGATGATGATGATGAAGCTACTGGTGAGGGAGTCTAGGACTAAGGGGTCCTCGGGCGTCCGACCTGTTATCCATGGGCCGGATTGATGGGCTGTGAAGACATGAAGGCCGAAGACTGCTGAGGGAGTCATGGATTAGGGGGTGTTCGGGTAGCCGGACTATACCTTCAGCCGGACTCCAGGACTATGAAGATACAAGACTGAAGACTTCGTCCCGTGTCCGGATGGGACTTTCCTTGGCGTGGAAGGCAAGCTTGGCGATGCGGATATTCAAGATCTCCTACCATTGTAACCGACTTTGTGTAACCCTAACCCTCTCCGGTGTCTATATAAACCGGAGGGTTTTAGTCCGTAGGACAACTTCATCATACAACAACCATACCATAGGCTACCTTTTAGGGTTTAGCCTCTTTGATCCCGTGGTAGATCTACTCTTGTACTACCCATATCATCAATATTAATCAAGCAGGACGTAGGGTTTTACCTCCATCAAGAGGGCCCGAACCTGGGTAAAACATCGTGTTCCTTGCCTCCTGTTACCATCCGGCCTAGACGCACAGTTCGGGACCCCCTACCCGAGATCCGCCGGTTTTGACACCGACATTGGTGCTTTCATTGAGAGTTCCTCTGTGTCGTCGCCTTTAGGCCCGATGGCTCCTTCGATCATCAACAATGATGCAGTTCAGGGTGAGACTTTTCTCCCCGGACAGATCTTCGTCTTCGGCAGCTTCGCACTGCGGGCCAAGTTACTTGGCCACCTTGAGCAGATCGAAAGCTACGCCCCTGGCCATCAGGTCAGGTTGGGAAGCCTAAACTACACGGCTGACATCCGTGGGGACTTGATCTTCGACGGATTCGAGCCACAGCCAAGCGCGCCGCACTGTCTCGATGGGCATGATATAGCTCTGCCGTCGAACAGCGCCTTGGAGGCCGCACACGCATCGGTTCCGACCATTGATTCGGAGCCTACTGCGCCGATCGAGGATCAGCGGTTGGACGCTGCCTCAGGGGCTGCGATCTCAAAGGCGATCGAGCCGAACTCCAGCCCCGCACTCCGCATGGCCCGTGACTCCGAGGAGCCGGATTCCTTTCCGAACTCCGAGCCCCCCGTGCCCCTGCCGATCGAATCCGATTGGGCGCCGATAATGGAGTTCAACGCCGCAGACATCTTTCAGCACTCGCCCTTCGGCGACATCCTGAATTCGCTAAAGTCTCTCCCTTTATCAGGAGAGCCCTGGACGGACTACGGTCAGCAAGGATGGGATTCGGATGATGAAGAAATTCAAAACCCACCCACCACCCACTTCGTAGCCACTGTCGACGACTTAACCGACATGCTCGACTTCGACTCCGAAGACATCGACGGTATGGACGACGATGCAGGAGACAACCAAGAACCAACGCCTATAGGGCATTGGACATCCACCTCATCTCACGATGTGTACATGGTGGATACCCCTAAAGGAAGCAACAACGAGGAAAACGGGGATGGAAAGAGGGATCGATCTCTCGAAAAACAATCAAAGCGTCGGCGTAAACGCCGACCCAAGCCCCGCCTCGATAAAGACCCAGCCATAGAGCAGGATGAGCTGGTAGACGACGAGAATGCCTTAGAGCAACCATCCCAACAGGACAACCCGGATAGAGAAACCGAACATCCCTCCCCCGGCAAAAATGGCATTCCGGACGACCCTACGCCGGACAAGCCCACGAAGCAGAAGAACCTCCATAAACGGCTCGTTGCAACCGCACGCAACCTGAAAAAGCAGAAGCGGAAGCTAAAAACTGCGGAAGATGCACTCAGGATCAGATGGAGTAAAGTAATCAATACCGCAGACAAATACGGCGACAGTCGCCGCACTGAAAGCTATCCAAAGAGAAAGCTACTGCCTGAATTTGATGAGGAGGCCTTAGAGCCCTCGCATTCCAAAAGTGAGAAAGCCACACGGTCGGATAGACGACCCCATGGCCAGCATAAAGCGGCAAGCAGCGCCGCACTTAAGCTGGCATGCGACCCACTTAAGGATTCGCATCATGGCCCAGCCAGGTCCATTTACGGGCAATGCAATAAAGCCATTATCAGAATCCGGCCCACCCAAATACAGGGTTGCTGCACACCACCTATGTTTCACCGGTGAGGTCCTGGATTATGAATTTCCAGCGGGATTCAAACCCGTAAACATAGAGGCATATGATGGAACAACAGACCCTGGAGTCTGGATCGAGTATTATATCCTCCACATACATATGGCTAGAGGAGATAACCTCCACGCCATAAAATACTTACCCCTCAAGCTTAAAGGGCCAGCCCGGCATTGGCTTAAAAGCCTTCCTGAAAACACAATCGGAAGTTGGGAAGAGCTCGAGGACACTTTCCGAGCAAATTTTCAAGGGACCTATGTCCGCCCTCCGGATGCAGACGATCTTAGTCACATAACTCAACAGCCCGGAGAGTCAGCTCGGCAATTCTGGAATAGATTTCTTACTAAAAAGAATCAGATAGTCGACTGTCCGGACGCTGAAGCCTTAGAGGCTTTCAGGCATAATGTCCGAGACGAATGGCTCGCCAGACACCTCGGCCAAGAAAAGCCAAGAACAATGGCCGCACTAACAAGCCTCATGACCCACTTTTGCGCAGGAGAGGACAGCTGGTTGGCAAGATGCAGCACCATTGACCCAAGTACATCCGAAACTAGGGATGGAAACGGAAAACCGCAACGCAATAAGGACCGTCGCCGGACTAAGAAAAAAAGTCTGAAGAGCACGACAGTCAACGCCGGATTCAAAAGCTCACAACAGAATCAGAAAAAGTCGCCCCTCCAAGATAACAGGGACGACCTATCCAACCTAAACAAAATCTTGGATAGGATATGTCAAATACACAGCACTCCCGGAAAGCCTGCTAACCATACCCACAGAGATTGTTGGGGTTTCAAACAATCCGGCAGACTCAACGCTGAACACAAGGGGCTCGACACACCAAGCGAAGACGAGGACGAACCCCAAAAGCAGAGTACCAGGAAACAAAAGAATTTCCCACAAGAAGTAAAAACAGTAAACTTACTCCACATAACAAAACATGCGGCGCCCATAAAGGTACGCGCCCCACGGCCTATCCCAAAGGAATCCTGCCACTGGTTGTCAAAACCAATCATCTTCGATCATTTGGATTATTCTAGAAGTGTCAGGAACCCAGGCTGGACTGCCCTGGTACTCGATCCAATAATTGGCGGACTCCAGTTTTCAAATGTCCTTATGGACGGTGGCAGCGGACTCAACCTGATATATCAGGACTCAATCCGCCACATGGGGATCAACCCAAAAAGAATTTGCCACAGCAAAACCTCCTTTCAAGGAGTAACGCTAGGTCCGGACACCCATTGCATGGGTTTTCTCCGGCTCGAGGTTATTTCGGCTCTGCCGATAACTTCCGTCGCGAAAAGCTGACTTTCCACATCGTCCCATTCTCAAGTCGCTATCAAGCACTACTGGGACGCGAAGCTTTCGCCCGCTTTAACGCAATACCGCATTATGCATCTCTTACGCTTAAGATTCCCGGTCCACGCGGCATCATCTCCTTAAAGGGGAAGCAGTGAGAACACCTCCCCCAAGCGGAGGATTGTGCGGCCGCTTTAACAGCCCCACAATACAATGGCTTCACCAGCCAGAACATCGGAACAGGTCATTAAGACCACGGACACGGATAGACGAGTCCGGCACAAAAGTATCGTTGATAAAGGCTTAGTGGCCATATACCCCTGCACTAGGGGCTTCACACGTATAAAATAAGAGACAATAAAGCTCAATTTTTCATATTTTACTTTACACTTTGTTTATTTCATATAACTTTTGTTCGGCACGCCCCTTTTTCAACTTAGTTGCTCTCTTTTTACAGATGAACGTCATGCTGCGCCCGTCCAGGATACGGCACAACGGAGACACAGGCGCAGACGTGCAGTAGGGATCCGTTCCAAGGATTCTTTTCAGATTAAGACCCTGCGTAAACCTTTTTTACTATCTCTTGTTGATACACATCCCCTGGTTCTATGACCAAGGAGGAGGCTGGCGTCTTGGCATGTGGCCACGTCAGAATTCTTGCGCGTACCTGGACACTAGGTGCTTATACCTCAGAGCGTTACCTTGCCCGCTCTCATAAAGACCGAATACCTTAGGGAGTGTTCGGCGTCGCGAGTTTGGCCTTATATGCATCAGCTCCGAGCCATGATTTTGGTCAAATGTTGGGTTGCCCGGCTCCTGTGTTCGGCCGCCTTACGTTCCGCTCTATCGGCTAAGGCAGCACCAGGAGAACTACTGCGATTGTGCCCTGGTTCGGCCAGGCGAGCACCTCAGTAGAGAAAGCCGAAAACCGACTGTCATGATATGGCGTGAGACTAGTCAACCACTCGATGACTTTCCGGAATTTGTAGCATTCCTCCGCATTAACGAAGGGCCGTTTCCCGGCCAGGCACATACGCGCCCTGAATTCGGGCGAGCGCAGTCGCCACCAGGGGCTACCTAAATAGTCCCATTGTCAAGCTCCTATGGCTAAGTGAAAGTGTTAAAGCATTATAGTCCGGTTGCCTATCTCGCTGCGCTATCACCTCCTTTGTAGGACCAAGACGTTGGATTAAGTGTGAAAATGTGCCTTCTGCGAGCACCCCTGCACTATGTGCGTGGGGGCTGAAGCCAACGACTGCAATCTTTCAGATTTTGTATATATATCTTAAAACGGCCGCACAGGAGGTGTTCCAAATACTTGAAGGCACAAGTATAAAAGGCTACTACAATTCATCAAAATATTGCTTTATAATTACATATGCTATCAGAACATAGCATCCTTCGAGCACTGCGTCTCTATTACACGAGCGCCTTCAAGGACTTCCTGAAAATAGTGCTCGGAGGGTACTCAGCTTTTGTCCGAATCTTGGGATGCAACAACGGTGGTCTCCATCTCTGCCCAGTATGTCTTGACACGGGCAAGAGCCATCCGTGCGCCCTCTATGCATGCTGACCTCTTCATCGCATTGATACATGGCACCGTGTCAAGGAATTGCTGCACCAAGCTGAAATAACTCTTCGGCTCCGATATCCCCGGCCACAGATGACCCATGACGTACTTCATGGCGAGTCCGGACAATCTATTCAGTTCGGCCCATTGAGCCAGACGATCGTCCACTGCCAGTGGATGCTCTGGATTCTGGAACTGCGACCAGAAAAGCCTTTCCACTTCGCGATCTTCTTGATCTCGAAAGTATTCGGTCGCATCAGCAGCACTCGCTGCAAAATCCAGATAGGTGTCCTCCGCACTCCACATACGGTCCAACGGAGCAAACTTCGGATCGCAAAACTTCCTCCGCAGCATAAAGGGCTTTCCAGCCACAATCTGTCCGGCCTGACGCAGCTCCTCCTTCGCAGCTCTCATCGTAGAGTGAGCGTCCTTGGCATCAGCAACGGCCTTCTCTAAGTCCGTCTATCTCGCCCGGTCTTCTTTCTCAAGAAACTTGCAACGGTCACCAGCACTTTTTAACTTCACGGCCATCACGGCCATCTCCTTCTTGCTTCGGCAGTGAGCAGCCTGTTCGGCTCTTAGCTCTTCAAGCGCCTTCTCGGCAACCGCATCACTTTTCCTGGCTTGTTCCTTAGCTCGGGCAAGTTCCGCCCGAAGAATCTCCGCGGCGGCCGCACCATCTGCGTCAAGCACACACATTGTAAGATACTGGCATAAAGCTCCTATTACCAGATGCCGCCCGAGGAATTTCATACCTTGAGCCTCATCAAGCCGCTCGTTGATGAGCGCGATGTCGGCATCTGCCACGTCAAGTTGCCGCTTTAGTTCGGCAAAATCATCAGTTCGGCTCGATTCCGGACACTTCGCCACCTGTATACAAAGGCGACATTTTAGACCTGGGATGATCCTCTGCGCGCCGTCAATTTTGACAACACACAGAGTCTCAGGGGCTACTATCTACACAGGGCGCATCTTGTTTATGCGCAACTGACAAAGAAGTACATTATCAAACGTACCTCAAAACCCGTCAGCAATCTTCTGACGGCCTCATGCAATCCGCTTTCCGCGGACGAAATCCTTCCAATCACCGTACCCATCAATGCACGGTGCTCCTCTGAGATAGAAGCTCGCCCCAGCAGAATCATCAGCTCCTCCGACCGTGCATCGGACGGTGCCGGACTCGTCCTATGACCTCCATCGAAGGCCGGACGCGGAGAACCTTGGGGGGACATATGGCAACCTTCCACCCTTGCCGGATTCGGAGAAACCCTCCGCGACGACACCTCAGGGCCGCCCGCCTCGCTAGGCGGTACGGCAGGGGGAGGCGTTCCACTCTCCATCATCTCCGGAAGAAGATCCCCCGAAGACGAGCTCTGTTGAGAAGGGCTGAGGTCCGAGCTACAAAGTAAAATTTCGGTTAATCTTCTCGGATAAAAAGCAAGGATTTCTCTCATCCCTCTAAAGGAAAATCTTTCTCTACTTACGGCTCGCTGGAGGGCTGATCCCTTTGAGAGCGTAGTTCGGCCGAGGATCTCCCCGGCGTCGGACCCTCTGACGAGGACTTTTCCCCCCGCTTTGAGGCCATGGTCTCCGGGTCGTCAGAGGCGGCCCTCTTCTTCCCCTTAGGAGAGGAATTGTCGGTTCTTCCCTTCGGAGCAGCCTCCTTCGAGGAGGCCATAGTTTCCTTGTCCTCCCCCTCACTTCCCTCCAAAGGCACGATCTTCAACATCCTAACTAGCACGGGATCCAGCCTGGTCTCAGGAAGGGGAGCCGGACACCTGATCAGCTTTGCCTTTGCTATCCACTCCTGTTTAAAAGGAAAGCTCTTTTAGGGGCGAATTTATGACAATTTTACGGATAGCGAGTCCGGGCACAAGGTTACTTACTTGAGTATCCGGGCGATTGCAGCTTAAACCTGCATCCTCGGTCAAATCCGGACACATTGCTTGTGATCCGAAGAACATTTTATACATCTCCACGGGTGTTGCGCCCATAAAATGCTGGAGAGCTCGTGGTCCCTCCGGATTAAACTCCCACAGACGAAGGGAGCGACGTTTGCCGGGCAGTGTTCGGTGAATCAGCATGACCTGCGTCACCTTGACCAGGTTGAGGTCTCTTTCTAAGAGATCCCTAATGCGTCCCTGCAACAAGGGCACATCTTTGGATAACCCCCAATCTAATCCTTTGTTGACCCATGACGCTAGCCATGGTGGGGGACCCGAGCGAAAGGCAGGAGGCGCCACCCACTTGGTGCTCCTGGGAGCGGTGATATAGAACCACTCTCGTTGCCACAAGCCGAGGTCCTCTTGAAAGGAGCCCTCGGGCCATGGAGCATCAACATTCTTACTTATGATAGCGCCTCCGCACTCTGCGTGCCATCCCTCGATCATCCTCGGCTCCACTCCAAAAGTCTTGAGCCATAATCTGAAGTGAGGAGTAACATGGAGGAACGCTTCGCACACAACGATGAATGAGGAAATGTGGAGGATGGACTCCGGAGCTAAGTCATGAAATTCCAGCCCATAATAGAACACAGCCCCCTCACGAAGGGATCCATCGGGAATCCTAACCCCCGAAGGAAGTGAGACATGAACACTACGCTCTCACCGGGCTGGGGACTAGGAATAGCCTGCCTTTGAGCAGGCAACCTATGCAAAATTTCGGCGGTCAAGAACTTAGCCTCTCTCAACTTTAGCACGTCCTCCTCTGTGACGGAGGAGGGCATCCATCGGCCTTGAAGGTCGGAACCGGACATTGTCGAAGGTCCGAAGCACCTGGAATCTGGAGCCTAGGGTGTTGGAACTCGAGGCGACGGGCGAACTTGTTTTGAGATTGGAGAAAAGGAGTAAGGCCTTGGTCTCTTTATAAGAGGTTGAATACCAGGAGCCCTCCCCGTAACCGTTTGGGACTCGCCTTTAATCGAGAAGACATGCTAACGGGCATGATTGGGTTACCCACGTCCGTATTGATGAGAATCCCGTAAATAAAGGGGACACGATCTCTGCTTTGACAAGACGTGCTAAGGAAACCGCCTCGCAAAACACGCTGAGGTGGAAAAGTGAAAATGATTCGAATAAAGGCTTGGCCGTAGTGTGATGTCACGCTGCGGAATACGTCAGCGGATTAGATTTGTGTTAATATTATTCTCTCTGTGGCAATGTGTGGAAACTTATTTTGCAAAGCCGGACACTACTCTTGGTGTTTACAAACTTTTATGAAGAATTTGGAGGAGGAACCCGCCTTGCAATGCCGAAGACAATCTACGCGCCGGACTCGTCGTCATTGAAGCCTGGTTCAGGGGCTACTGAGGGAGTCCTGGATTAGGGGGTGTTCGGGTAGCCGGACTATACCTTCAGCTGGACTCCAGGACTATGAAGATACAAGATTGAAGACTTCATCCCGTGTCTGTATGGGACTTTCCTTGGCGTGGAAGGCAAGCTTGGCGATGCGGATATTCAAGATCTCGTACCATTGTAACCGACTTTGTGTAACCCTAACCCTCTCCGGTGTCTATATAAACCGGAGGGTTTTAGTCCGTAGGACAACTTCATCATACAACAACCATACCATAGGCTAGCTTTTAGGGTTTATCCTCCTTGATCTCGTGGTAGATCTACTCTTGTACTACCCATATCATCAATATTAATCAAGTAGGACGTAGGGTTTTACCTCCATCAAGAGGGCCCGAACCTGGGTAAAACATCGTGTTCCTTGCCTCCTGTTACCATCCGGCCTAGACGCACAGTTCGGGACCCCCTACCCGAGATCCGCCGGTTTTGACACCGACAACTGCACCGTGTCCAGATTGGACTCTACTTGGCGTGGAAGGCAAGCTTGGCGACCGAATATTCCTTCTTATGTAACCGACTCCATGTAAACCCTAGATCCCGTCGGTGTCTATATAAACCGAAGGGGATAGTCCGGAAAGGACACCACATATACTCATTACCATATTCATAGGCTAGACTTCTAGGGTTTAGCAATTACGATCTCGTGGTAGATCAACTCTTGTAATACTCATATTCATCAAGATCAATCAAGCAGGAAGTAGGGTATTACCTCCATAGAGAGGGCCCGAATCTGGGTAAATATTGTGTCCCCCGTCTCCTGTTACCATCGATCCTAGGCGCATAGTTCGGGACCCCCTACCCGAGATCCGCCGGTTTTGACACCGACATTGGTGCTTTCATTGAGAGTTCCACTATGCCGTCGACAAAAGGTTCGATGGCCCCTTTAATCATCAATGATGATGCTGTCCAAAGAGGAACCTTCCTCCCCGGACAGATCTTCGTATTCGGCGGCTTCGTACTGCGGGCCAACTCGCTTGGCCATCTGGAGCAGATCGACAGCTACGCCCCTGGCCATCAGGTCAGATTCAGAAGCTTTAACTACGTCGTGGATATCCATAAAGACTTGAGCTTCGAGGGATTTGAACCCGCGGTGATCGCTCCCCCTCATCCCGATGAACGTGACTTAAATTTGTCATCGGATCACACCCAGGAGATGGTCCCTGTGGCTGCAACGACCTTAGAGACGAAGCAGATTGAGCCATCCGAGGCCGCAGAGTCCGCGGTGTTGGAGCCAGACATGGACTCTATGCCCTGCAATATTCGCTTTGACGGAACTTCGGACTCGTCTCCGGCTATAAGTTCCGGATTGTGTACGCCCGCGGACACCGAGCTAGATCGGTTATCGATCTTCGAGTTCAGCGCTGCTAACGTTTTCCAGCACTCGCCATTGGGTGACGTGCTAAAATCTTTAAAGACTTTATCCTTGGAGGACTCATAGCCGAACTATGTCCGGTTCGAGCTAGAGATGGATGATGAGGAATCTTGCTTCCCACCCGCCACCCACTTCATAGCCACCATCGATGACTTAACCGATGCTTGACTATGGCTCCGAAGACATCAACGGTATGGACGACTATGCCGACAAGGAGCAAGGCCAAGACCCGCCATTCACTGGACGTTGGACGGCTACCTCTTCGTACAACGTGTACATGGTTGATACACCTAAAGGATCTGGCGACGACAAAGAAGAGCCAGATGCGAATAAAACCTCCGAGACACAGTCCAAGCGCCACCCCAAGTCCCGCCGCTCAAAGGACGGCAACACTGGCACCGGAGAAAATAGTACTCCGGGCGACGTCGAAAACAATGAAGACCCTGTCGGGGCTACATCCGAACTGGAACATGACAGCAGGCAAGACAACCCTGACGAACAGGCCATAGAAGATGACTCGAAGGATGATAGTTACCGTCCACCCTCCGGGGAGGAGACAAGCCTTGCCAACGAAAACTTCATCGTGCCTGAGGATCCTCTCGAGCAGGAGCGCTTTAAGCTTCAGCTCATAGCCACTGCAAGAAGCCTGAAAAAGAAACAACAGCAGCTTCAAGCTGAACAAGACCTGCTCGTTGACAGATGGACTGATGTCCCGACAGCCGAGGAATACGGCCTCAACAGCCCAGCCAAGAGCTACCCGAAACGCAGACTGCTATCTCAATTTGATGAGGAGGTGCTGGAGCACATATCTCCCTCGCGTAATGCGGATCGACCACCACGTGGTCGGGACAGGACAGCGGAACGGCCACCCGACGGTCGGGATAAAGCGTCAACTCAGGCCGAACAGCAGACCGCCCCGCCACCCCGTCAAAATAGGGACGGAAGAGTCCAGAGTCATATGTATGACCTCCGACAGACCCTGGATAGTAGAGCAGGACACACAAGATCGATATACGGATCACGAGGACATGCCTCGAGGCACGACGACGGCTACCTATTCGGGCGTGACAAACCTAACCACGCTCGGGCCGAATGCCGCAGACGGTCTCCTTCAGAGCTCCGCCACGATGCGGCCCGATATAGAGGTGCCGCACACCTGCTCTGCTTCACAGATGAAGTACTGGATCATGAATTCCCCGAGGGGTTCAAGCCCGTCAATATCGAATCATACGACGGCACAACCGATCCTGGAGTATGGCTCGAGGATTTCATTCTCCACATCCACATGGCCCGAGGATACGACCTCCACGACATCAAATACCTCCCATTAAAGCTCAAATGACCAGCTCGACACTTGTTAAATAGCCTTCCTGAGAACTCCATCGGCAGCTGGGAGGACTTGGAAGAGGCTTTCCTCGACAACTTCCAAGGAACTTATGTCCGGCCACCAGATGCCGATGACCTAAGCCACATAGTTCAACAACCCGGAGAATCAACCAGAAAATTCTGGACTAGGTTCCTAACCAAAAAGAACCAGATCGTTGACTGTCCGGATGCCGAGGCCCTAGCAGCCTTCAAGCACAACATCCATGACGAATGGCTAGCACGCCACCTCGGACAAGAAAAGCCGAAGTCAATGGCAGTCCTTATGGCACTCATGACCCGCTTTTGCGCAGGCGAGGACAACTGGCTGGCTGATAGCAAAAACATAGCCAGCGAGGCAGGCCCCACCGAGGCCAAGATCAGCACCGGCAAGCTCCGGCGCAATAGACACAAACGCCGAAGCAATGACGACAACACCGAGGACACCACAGTCAACGCCGGATTCAGTGGCTCCAAGTCTGGCCAACAGAAGAAACCCTACAAAAGAAACAACGAAGGACCTTCCAGCCTGGACCGCATACTCGACCGTCCGTGCCAAATTCACGGTACCCCGGATAAGTAAGCCAATCATACCAACAGGGATTGTTGGGTCTTCAAGCAGGCTGGCAAGTTGAATGCCAAAAACAAAGAAAAGAGATCACAAAGTGAGGACGAGGATGAAGAGTCCCGGCAGCCGAACACCGGGGGACAGAAGAAATCCCCCCCCCCCCAAGTCAAAACGGTGAACATGATATACGCCACGCACATCCCCAGAAAGGAGCGCAAACGAGCACTCAGGGACGTCTACACGGTAGAGCCAGTCGCCCCAAAGTTCAATCTATGATCGTCATTTCCGATCACCTTCGATCGACGAGATCATCCGACTAGTATCCGCCACTGCGGTTCGGCCGCACTGGTCCTTGACCCAATCATCGACGGATTCCACCTAACACGAGTCCTGATGGATGGTGGAAGCAGCCTCAACCTGCTGTACCAGGATACAGTCCGGAAGATGGGCATTAATCCCTCACGAATCAAACCAATAGAGACTACCTTTAAAGGAGTCATACCAGGTGTAGAGGCCCACTGTACAGGCTCAATCACGCTGGAGGTGGTTTTCGGTTCTCCGGACAACTTCCGAAGCGAAGAGTTAATCTTTGATATCGTCCCCTTTCGCAGTGGCTACCACGCACTGCTCGGACGAACCGGTTTGCTAGATTTAACGCAGTGCCACACTATGCTTATCTCAAGCTCAAGATGCGCGGTCCACGCGGCGTCATAACAGTCAATGGCAATACGGAACGCTCCCTCCGAACAGAGGAGCAAACCGCCGCCCTAGCAGCAGAAGTACAGAGCGGCCTTCTCAAGCAGCATTATAATCCAGCTGCCGAGCCCCTGGACACCAACAAGAGGGTCCGGACTACACTGCAACAGGACATTGCGGCTCGTCAAGAGCTCGACTAGCAATTCGGCCTCCGTCCTAGCCTCAATGAGGTAGTGGCATTCGTACCACGCATACACAATTACGCACTCAAAATTCCATGGACATCGATGGAGGCACGAGATAACCCAGGGTCTATAATTCGGCCAAACCAATCCCGGACACACATACCTTTACTTTTTCTTGTTTCAGGCACCCTTTTCCGCTGGCCTGATGTCAAGTCCTTTCAAATGACTGGAATACAACGGAGGCAAGCAGCACGGGTGTGTAGGGTAACCTTTATACATTCTTCTTGACGATATTCATACTTATTTCTCAGGACCCGCACGCTGCACCCTATTGATTCCGACATGTTAAATGGACGGATACTTCTCGCACCATCTGTACAAGATACGCCTTGACGTATCCATCCAGTTATAATAAAAATGGTTCGTGGCCCAGCTTCTGTGGTTTTCGCTTCTTACTTCATTTTATTTCGATCTGTCTATTTGCTGCATCGACACCCTTTTATGTTTCATATTCGCCAGGGGCTACCTGTCACCCCACAATACGACAGCACAGTCCGAACACTTCTTATATATAAGTTCGGCACCCCGAATTTAGCATTATATGCATTGACTCCAAATCATGTCTTTGGTCAATAGTTGGGTTGCCCGGCTCCTGTGCTTGCTACCCTACATTCCGCTCCATCGGCTAGGGTAGTAAAGGGATAACTACTGCGGTTGTGCCCTGGCTTTGACCAGAGGAGCACCTCAGTAGAGAAAGCCGAAAACTGACAGTCATGATGTGGTGAGAGCCGGTCAGCTACTCGAGGGTTACAAATCGTTGGATATTTTTTCCGCGTTACGCGAGAGATCGGCACTTCCCGATCAGATGCTGACAGTACTCTAGCTTAAACTAGGGGCTGCGCCCATGCTTTATTATAAAACTCCTATGGCTAAGTGAGGGCGTTAAACCCATAAAGTCTGATTGCCTTGTTCGTTGCGCTAAACAACTCCTTCAAGGACCATGTAATTGGATCAAGATTGTTTAGATTCCACCCCGAACACCTCCATACTATCTACGTGAGGGTAGAAGCCGACGACTGGCCAACCCTCAAATTACACACAACATGGCCGTACAGGAGGAAACAATTCAAAGCATAATTACTTTACAAAAACTGGCTTTGTTCCCATAATACAAGACAAAGGCAACATGAATACATTCATTCAAATACAATGTCTTGTGAACATTGCGCCGCTACAAGTCGAGACCCTCCTACAACATCCTCGAAATATCACTCGGGTGTGCGGTGCTCCTTGCCCTCCGGCGGCCTGATGGCGACTTCAACAGCGTTCATCTTCGCCCACCACATCTTGCAGCGAGCGAAGGCCATACGGGCACCTTCAATACAGACGGAGCGCTTGATAACGTCCAGCCGAGGACAGGCATTCACCATCCGCCTCACGAGTCCGAAGTAGCTGCTAGGCACAGCTTCGGCTGGCCACAGCCGGATTATCAAATCCTTAATGGCTAGTTCAGCCACCCTATGCAGCTCCACCAGCTGTTTCAGCTGATTGGTGAAGGACACGAGATGCTATGGTGCCGCATACTACGACCAGAAGAGCCTCTCCAAAGAACCCCCTCCTTCGGCTCGATTGAACTCCACGGCGTCTGATACACTGCGTGGCAAATCCGCAAAAGCCCCTGGGGAACTCCGAACCAGGGTTAGTAAAAGGTACTGCTTCTCCACATACTTGCTTTGCATCTTAAATGCCTTACCCGTTGTGTTCTTCTTGGCCTCCTGGATCTCCTGGAGGGTGGCTTGGGCCTCATTCCGTGCGGTCTCCACGCTTTGACGAGCCTTGGCGAGTTTGGTCCCTCGAACCGACGCATCATGCTCCAAGGCCTCACATTTTTTCACCGCATCCTAGAGCTCCTGATGGACTTCTTTGACCCGGGCCTTTAGCTTCTTACGGGTGGCTTACTGCTGGACATCCTGCTCCTCGGCCTCGCCCAGGGCCTTCCTCAGGGCCTTGACCCCGGTCGCGGCTTCTGCACATATCACAATACCGCTGTCAATATACAGCACTTATCCTTTCCCGAACGTATAGCAAGTCGTTCCTCACCTTGCTTCTCTTGGAGCCGAACCCTAACCTCGCCAAGCTCGTTCTTGGTCCGCTCCAGCCTCCGCTTCAGCTCGGAAACCTCGGCTGCATGCGAGGTCGCGGCCAATAGGGACGCCTACTTATCGATACATATTCAGTCAACCTCTTATAATTAAGGATTGATCCCCTATTCGGTTCTCCTCGCCGAACACCAGACAGTGTCTCAGGGGCTACGGACTATATGGGGTTTTTCTCTTTCTTACCTCGAAACCTGTTAACAGGCTGCTGCAGGCTTCATTCAGTCCGCTCTTGGCAGACTGAACCTTATCGATCACCGCACCCATAAGGATACGATGCTCGTCCACGATGGTGGCGCTTCGTAGCGCCCCCATCAGGTCATCTGGCGCTCCTGGATGGACAGGAACCACCGGTGGAGGCAACACACCCCCTCCTTCAAAGGGGGCTGCTCGCCCAACTCCGGAGCCATATGGGTCTCCGGAGTCGTATTCGGCTGAGGTCTGAACTGGATACGGCCCTCTTTGCCAGTCTCCATGGGGATTGGCTCCCCTATGTGTCTGGCAGTGGAGGTCCGGCCTTGTGGCGCCTCCCGGACAGCGTCCTGGGCTCCTCCCTTCGGAGCGGTCCTCTAGGATAACACTTCGGTGTCGTCCCTGGCACCGGGGGAGTAAGCAAGTGGTGGCAACATGCTCGCCATCTCCGACGGAGCCAACGAACCTCCAGATGAGGATTGCTGGATAAGGTCACGGGCCGGACTGCAATAGTGTGGATTAACCATGTTAGAATAATAAAAAGAAAGGACTGGATGTGCGCATAAATAAGCCATGTCACTTACGATGCGGCCTGAGGCCTAGCACGGGGGCGACGTTCCGGACTACTATCAATGTCCCACGCGGTGTTGACCACTGGGGCGCCCTTCCCCTTTTTGGGCGCTTTCGCCTCCAGATGTGCCGAGGCGACCCTCTTCTTCTTCTTCTCCTCGGGAGGAGGGTTGTTTTCCTCCTCCTCCTCTTCTTCCTCGTCATTGATCTCAGGGACAGAGGAATGGGCGTCGTCGTCTTCGGACATCGCGTCCGAAGTGCCCTTGCGACGAGGGCCACTCTTGGCCCCCTTGGCCTTCTTCTTGGCCTTCTTCTCCGGCACCGTATATGGTGCCAGCACCAGCATCTTCGCCAGGCGCGGGATGACTGGTTCTTCGGGTAACGGAGCCAGACACTAGATCCGCTTCGCCCTCTCCACCCAGTCCTGAGGGAGCAATACTAAGATCTCAGACATCATCCTCGAAACACTTAAGTTGGGAATACGTCAAAAGTAACATACATCGCTGGCGGGGCGATTACAATTGTGACCATGGTCTGAGTCCGTGGCCGGTGGCTTCTCGTTGCCCTTAAAGAGCAACTTCCAGCCCCCTTCGTGAGAAGTATCAAAGAGCCTTTTCAGGGTCTGGTGCTTCTTCGAATTGAACTCCCATAAAGGGCAGCTTCGACGCTGGCACGGAAGAATCCGACGGACTATCATCACCTGGATAACGTCAACGAGCTTGACATCCTTGGTCACCCTGCTTTGAAAGCGCGTCTGCAGCGCTATCAGCTCGTCAGGTGAACACCAGTCCGGACTCTTCTCGACCCAGGAGGTGAGTCGCATGGGAGCACTTGAGCGGAATTCGACAGCTGCGGCCCAGGTGGTGCCGCGAGGTTCTGTGATGTAGAACCACTGCTTCTGCCATTCCTTTACTGTCTCCACAAAGGTGCCTTTGGTCCAGGAGACGTTGGATAGCTTGCTCACCATGGCCCCTTCGCACTCCGCGTGCTGGCCATCCACCACCTTCGGCTTCACGTTGAAGACTTTGAGCCACAGCCCGAAGTGGGGATGGATGCGAAGGAAGGCCTCGCACACAACGATAAACGCCGAGATTTTGAAGAAGTAATTCGGGGACAGATCATGGAAATCTATCCCGTAATAGTACATCAGCCCACGGACGAAAGGGTGGAGTGGAAACCCTAGCCTGCAGACGAAATGGGGGATGAATACTACCCTCTCTGTGGGCTCCGGCGTGGGGACGACTTGTCCCTCGGTTGGCAGACAATGGGCGATCTCCTTCGCCAAATATCCGGCCGCCTGGAGCTTAGTAATGTCCTCCTCCTTGACAGAGGAGACCATCCGCTTGCCCTGACCACCATATCCGGACATGGTTTCTTGAGTGGAAAGGAGATGAGAACTTGGGCGCTAGAGCTTGAGATCGGAAAGGCGGAGACGGAGAGAGAGCGTGAGGAGAGGAAGAGGGAATCCTTATCCCCCTATAAAGGAAACAAATATTAAAAGCATCCTCACTCGCCTTAGGATTCGCCTGTTCCCCAGGGCTGTATAAACGACACGGTTCAGTTACCCATGCCCGCATTGATGATAATCCCGCAATAAAGGGGCACGATCTCTATTTCAACAAGACGTGCCGATAGCAACCGCGTCTCGAAGCATGGAATGGTAGAAGAAAAACGGTTCGAAATTATAACCGGACAGACGTGACGTCGTGTTGGGAAAAAGCTGTCAACAGATTAGATTCGTGCAAATATTATATTCTCTCTGTGGTTGTGTATGGTGTGCGTAACAGGTCAGGATACTATCATTGCATCCGAAGACTATGTTGGAGTTCGGAGAAAGGGGAACCCGCCTTGCAATTCCGAAGAAAATCTGCACGCCGGACTCCTCGTCATTGAAAGCCAGGTTCAGGGGCTACCGAGGGAGTCTAGGACTAAGGGGTCCTCGGGTGTCTGGCCTGTTATCCATGAGCCGGACTGATGGGCTGTGAAGACATGAAGGACGAAGACTGCACCGTGTTCGGATTGGACTCTACTTGGCGTGGAAGGCAAGCTTGGAGACCGAATATTCCTTCTTATGTAACCGACTCCATGTAAACCCTAGATCCCCTTGGTGTCTGTACAAACCGAAGGGGATAGTCCGGAAAGGACACCACATATACTCATTACCATATTCATAGGCTAGACTTCTAGGGTTTAGCCATTACGATCTCCTGGTAGATCAACTCTTGTAATACTCATATTCATCAAGATCAATCAAGCAGGAAGTAGGGTATTACCTCTATAGAGAGGGCCCGAACCTGGGTAAACATCGTGTCCCCCGTCTCCTATTACCATCGATCCTAGGCGCACAGCTCGGGAACCCCTACCCGAGATCCGCCGGTTTTGACACCGACAACTGGCGCACGGCTTCGCCTAAGAACTACGACGATATGACCGAGGTGGTAAACTTTGGAGGGGCACCGCACACGGCTAAGAGATGTCTGTTATGCCTTTGGGATGCCCCCCGCCTCCGTATATAAAGGGGGGAGGAGGAGGCCGGCCCCCTAGGGCCGCGCCAAGTGTGGGGAGTCCTGCTAGGACTCCCTAGTCCTAGTAGGATTCCCCTCTCCTCTTTTTTTCCTTTTCCGGAGTAGCAAAGGGTGAAAGAGAGAAGGAGTTGGAGAGGGAAAGGGGGGGCGCCGCCCCCACCCCTTGTCTAATTCAGATTGGCAAGGGGGGGTACCTCCTGGCCGGCCCACTCTCTTCTCCACTAAGGCCCATGTTGGCCCATTATCTTCCCGAGGGGGGGTCCGGTAACCCCCGGTACTCCAAAACTTATCCGAAACTCACCGAAACCATTCCGGTGTCCGAATGTAACCTTCCAATATATGAATCTTTACCTCTCGACCATTTCGAGACTCCTCGTCATGTCCGTGATCTCATCCGGGACTCTGAACAAACTTGGGTCATCAAATCACATAACTCATAATATAAATCGTCATCGAATGTTAAGCGTACGGACCCTACGGGTTCGAGAATTATGTAGACATGACCCAGAGACATCTCTGATCAATAACCAATAGCGAAACCTGGATGCTCATATTGGCTCCTACTTATTCTACGAAGATCTTCTATCAGTCAAACCGCATAACAACATACGTTATTCCCTTTGTCATCGTTATGTTACTTGCCCGAGATTCGATCGTCGGTATCTTCAAACTTAGTTCAATATCATTACCGGTAAGTCTCTTTACTTGTTCCGCAATGCATCATCTCGTAATTAACTCATTAGTCATATTGCTTGCAAGTCTCATAGTGATGTGCATTACCGAGAGGGCCCAGAGATACCTCTCCGATACACAGAGTGACAAATCCTAATCTCAATCTATGCCAACTCAACAAACACCATCGGAGACACTTGTAGAGCATCTTGATAATCACCTGGTTACATTGTGACATTTGATAGCACACAAGGTGTTCCTCCAGTATTCGGGAGTTGCATAACCTCATAGTCATAGGAACATGTATTAGTCATGATGAAAGCAATAGCAATAAAACTAAATGATCATTATGCTAAGCTAACGGATGGGTCTTGTCCATCACATCATTCTCTAATGATGTGACCCAGTTCATCAAATGACAACACATGTCTATGGTTAGGAAACTTAACCATATTTGATTAACGAGCTAGTCTAGTAGAGGCATACTAGGGACACTCTGTTTATTTATGTATTCACACATGTACTAAGTTTCCGGTTAATACAATTATAGCATCAATAATAAACTTTTATCATGATATAAGGAAATATAAATAACAGCTTTATTATTGCCTCTAGGGCATATTTCCTTCATAGGTGTCTTTGTCTACGTCGATGACACCATGCCAGAACTGGCCAGGCTTCTCATCACCAAGGGCAAGGACGGGAAGTAAACCTCTAAGCCGAACCCTCTCCACCCCATCTGGGTCAGGGAGGACCAACAAGTGCTCGGCTACCTTCTCAACAACCTCTCCAAAGAGGTGCTCGTCAGGGTGACCGGGCTCACCACGGCGCACGCGCTCTGGGCGACGCTGGCAGGCATGTTTTCGTCGCAGTCTCTCAGCCGCGTCAACAACATCCGTACTGCCCTGATCAACATGTAGAAGGGCAACCAATCGGTGGCCTCCTATTTCGCCTCCATGCACGGCCTCGCCGACGAACTCGCCGCGGCAGGTAAGCCCATCTAGGACGACGAGCTTATCTCCTACATCCTGCATGGGCTGGACCTGGACTACTAGCCCCTCGTCTCCGCCCTCTACGCCCGCATCACGCCTATCATCCTCGATGAGATATTTTCCGTGCTAAGAAACTTTGACCAGTGCATGGCCCAATTTCATGGCTCAGGCGGTGGTTTTAAATCCTCCACGAACTCTGCATCTTGGGGCCGTGGCGGTGGCTCTCCTTCGCGCAGTCCTTCCTGCAACAACGGGAGGTCAGGAGCTAGTGGGAATGGTGGCGGCTCCACTCCTAGCAACGGCGGTTGCTCCAGCAACTCCAAGGATCATCATGGCGGCGACTATAGCAGATCATGTCCCGACACCTCGTGTGTTGGGGATATAACTATTAGGTATGACCCGCCCAGGAGGGGCCAGGTTATACCAACAGCGGTTCATTATCACGAAGCCCATGAAGGTATTCAAGATGGTGGTTCATGAAGATGACTTACTAAGAGCCCAAGGCCCAAAGGCGGCTTAAGGCCCGTAGGTGTAAACCGCCATATATGTATGACTTGTATTGTAAGGCATGTGTATTTGGTCACCGAGCCGGACACATTGTTATGAACCGGCTCGAGACTCTGTAAGCCGCATGGCATCAACCTGAGTATATAAGGGACGACCCGGCGTCGTTTTAGGGCAAGAGACAACAAATCGAAAGCTAGGTCAAGTGTATTCGAGATACGTCTCCAACGTATCTATAATTTTTGATTGCTCCATGCTATATTATCTACTGTTTTGGACATTATTGGGATTTATTATCCACTTTTATATTATTTTGGGACTAACCTATTAACCGGAGGCCCAACCCAGAATTGCTGTTTTTTGCCTGTTTTAGGGTTTCGAAGAAAAGGAATATCAAACGGAGTCCAAACGGAATGAAACCTTCGGGAACGTGATTTTCTCATCGAATACAACTCAGGAGACTTGGACCCTACGTCAAGACACGTAATAGGAGGCCACGAGGTAGGGGGGCGCGCCTACCCCCCCAGGCGCGCTCTCCACCCTCGTGGGCCCCCTGTTGCTCCACCGACGTACTTCTTCCTCCTATATATACCCACGTACCCTCAAACGATCAGATACGGAGCCAAAACCCTAATTCCACCGTCGTAACTTTCTGTATCCACGAGATCCCATCTTGGGGCCTGTTCCGGAGCTCCATCGGAGGGGGCATCGATCACGGAGGGCTTCTACATCAACACCATAGCCCTTCCGATGAAGTGTGAGTAGTTTACCCGAGACCTATGGGTCCATAGTTAGTAGCTAGATGGCTTCTTCTCTCTTTTTGGATCTCAATACAATGTTCTCCCCCTCTCTTGTGGAGATCTATTCGATGTAATCTTCTTTTTTGCGGTGTGTTTGTTGAGACCTATGAATTGTGGGTTTATGATCAAGTCTATCTATGAATAATATTTGAATCTTCTCTGAATTCTTTTATGCATGATTGGTTATCTTTGCAAGTCTCTTCAAATTATCAGTTTGGTTTGGCCTACTAGATTGATCTTTCTTGCAATGGGAGAAGTGCTTAGCTTCGGGTTCAATCTTGCGGTGTCCTTTCCCGGTGACAGTAAGGGCAGCAAGGCACGTATTCTATTGTTGCCATCGAGGATAACAAGATGGAGTTTTCTTCATATTGCATGAGTCTATCCCTCTACATCATGTCATCTTGCTTAAGGCGTTACTCTGTTTTTAACTTAATACTCTAGATGCATGCTGGATAGCGGTCGATGAGTGGAGTAATAGTAGTAGATGTAGGTAGGAGTCGGTCTACTTGTCTCGGATGTGATGCCTATATACATGATCATACCTAGATATTCTCATAACTATGCTCAATTCTGTCAATTGCTCAACAGTAATTTGTTCACCCACCGTAGAATACTTATGCTCTCGAGAGAAGCCACTAGTGAAACCTATGGCCCCCGGGTCTATCTTTATCATATTGATCTCCTACTACTTAGTTATTTACGTTGCCTTTATTTTACTTTGCATCTTTATCATAGAAATACCAAAAATATTATCTTATCATATCTATCAGATCTCACTCTCATAAGTGGCCCTATAGGGATTGACAACCCCTATTTGCGTTGGTTGCGAGGATTTATTTGTTTTGTGCAGGTGCGAGGGACTCGCGCGTAGCCTCCTACTGGATTGATACCTTGGTTCTCAAAAATTGAGGGAAATACTTACGCTACTTTGCTGCATCATCCCATCCTCTTCGGGGAAAACCAACGCAATGCTAAAAGAGGTAGCAAGAAGGATTTCTGGCCCCGTTGCCGGGGAGGTCTACGCAAAAGTCAACATACCAAGTACTCATCACATACCCTTATCTCCCGCATTACATTATTTGCCATTTGCCTCTTTTTGCCCGCTTGCTTTTTGTTTCCCTGTGTGTCAGTTTGCTTGCTTGTCACGATGGCTCAAGATAATACTAAATTGTGTGACTTCACCAATACCAACAACAATGATTTTATTAGCACTCCGATTGCTCCTCTTACCGATGCTGAATCTTGTGAAATTAATGCTGCTTTGCTGAATCTTGTTATGAAAGATCCGTTCTCCGGCCTTCCTAGTGAAGATTCCACTACCCATCTAAATAGCTTCGTTGATTTGTGTGACATGCAAAAGAAGAAAGATGTGGATAATGATATTGTTAAATTGAAGCTATTTCCTTTTTCGCTTAGAGATCGTGCTAAAGCTTGGTTTTCGTCTTTGCCTAAAAATAGTATTGATTCATGGAACAAGTGCAAAGATGCTTTTATCTCTAAATATTTTCCTCCTGCTAAGATCATCTCTCTTAGAAACGATATTATGAACTTTAAGCAACTTGATCATGAACATGTTGCACAAGCTTGGGAGAGAATGAAATTAATGATACGTAATTGCCCTACTCATGGTTTAAATTTGTGGATGATGATACAAAATTTTTATGCCGGATTGAATTTTGCTTCTAGAAATCTTTTAGATTCGGCCGCGGGAGGCACTTTTATGGAAATCACTTTAGGAAAATCTACTAAACTCCTAGATAATATTATGGTTAATTATTCTCAATGGCATACTGAAAGATCTACTAATAAAAAGGTGCATGCGATAGAAGAAATTAATGTTTTGAGTGGAAAGATGGATGAACTTATGAAATTATTTGCTAATAAGAGTGTTTCTTCTGATCCTAATGATATGCCCTTGTCTACTTTGATTGAGAATAATAATGAATTTATGGATGAGAATTTTGTTGGTAGGAACAATTTTGGTAATAACGCGTATAGAGGAAATTTCAACCCTAGGCCTTATCCTAGTAATCCCTCTAATAATTATGGTAATTCCTACATAAATTCTTATGGAAATTATAATAAGATGCCCTCTGATTTTGAATCTAATATTAAAGAATTTATTACTTCGCAAAAGAATTTTAATGCTATGATTGAGGAAAAATTGCTTAAGATTGATGATTTGGCTAGGAACATTGTTAGAATTGCTCTTGATGTTGATTCTTTGAAACTTAGATCTATTCCACCTAAGCATGATATCAATGAGTCTCTCAAAGCCATGAGAATTTCATTTGATGAGTGCAAAGAAAGAACCGCTAGGATGCATGCTAAGAAGATGCCTTTATAAAAGCGTGTTCTTCTAGTTCCTATGGAAATAATGATGAAGATCTAAAAGTTATTGATGTGTCCCCTATTAAATATTTGTTTTTCAATATGAATCTTGATAATTATGGGACTGAATATGATCCACCTTTACCTAGAAGGCATTCCAAGAATTCTGAATCTTTTCATCTTGATGCTAAATTTGATAAAAGTGGGATTGAAGAAATTAAAACCCTAGATGTTGCTAAACCCACTATTATGGATTTAAAGGAATTTAACTATGAAAATTGCTCTTTTATTGATTGTATTTCCTTGTTGCAATCCGTGCTAAATTCCCCTCACGCTTATAGTCAAAATAAAGCGTTTACTAAACATATCGTTGATGCCTTGATGCAATCTTATTAAGAAAAACTTGAATTGGAAGTTTCTATCCCTAGAAAACTTTATGATGAGTGGGAACCAACTATTATTAAAATTAAAGATCATGAATGCTATGCTTTATGTGATTTGGGTGCTAGTGTTTCCACGATTCCAAAGACTTTGTGTGATTTGTTAGGTTTCCGTGATTTTGATGATTGCTCTCTTAACTTGCACCTTGCGGATTCCACTATTATGAAACCTATGGGAAGAATTAATGATGTTCTTATTGTTTCAAATAGGAATTATGTGCCCATAGATTTTATCATTCTTGACATAGATTGCAATCCTTCATGTCCTATTATTCTTGGTAGACCTTTCCTTAGAACGATTGGTGCAATTATTGATATGAAGGAAGGAAATATTAGATTTCAATTTCCATTAAGGAAAGGCATGGAACACTTTCCTAGAAAGAAAATTAAATTACCTTATGAATCTATTATGAGATCCACTTATGGATTGCCTACCAAAGATGGCAATACCTAGATCTATTCTTGCTTGTTATGCCTAGCTAGGGGCGTTAAACGATAGCGCTTGTTGGGAGGCAACCCAATTTTATTTTTATTCCTTGCTTTTTGCTCCTGTTTAGTAATAAATAAATTATCTAGACTCTGTTTTGGTTGTGTTTTTTGTGTTTAATTAGTGTTTGTGCCAAGTAGAACCGTCGGGAAGACTTGGGGAAAGTCTTGTTGAACTTGCTGTAAAAAACAGAAACTTTAGCGCTCACGAGAACTGCTGTCATTTTTATTTGGAAAGTGATATTTAGTTAATTCTTTTTGAATATGATTAATAGATAAATTCCTCACGTCCAGAAATTTATTTTAGCATTTTTGGGGTTCCAGATATTGGGCTAGATACAGATTACTACAGACTGTTCTGTTTTTGACAGATTCTGTTTTTCGTGTGTTATTTGCTTATTTTGATGAATCTATGGCTAGTAAAATAGTTTATAAACCATAGAGAAGTTGGAATACAGTAGGTATAACACCCATATAAATAAATAATGAGTTAATTACATTACCTTGAAGTGGTCTTTTGTTTTCTTTCGCTAACGGAGCTCACGAGATTTTCTACTTTAAGTTTTGTGTTGTGAAGTTTTCAAGTTTTGGGTAAAGATTTGATGGATTATGGAACAAGGAGTGGAAAGAGCCTAAGATTGGGGATGCCCATGGCACCCCCAAGATAATCTAAGGACCTAAAAGCCAAAGCTTGGGGATGCCCCGGAAGGCATCCCCTCTTTCGTCTACTTCTATCGATAACTTTACTTGGAGCTATATTTTTATTTACCACATGATATGTGTTTTGCTTGGAGCGTCTTGTATGATTTGAGTCTTTGCTTGTTAGTTTACCACAATCATCCATGCTGTACAAACCTTTTGAGAGAGCCATATATGATTTGGAATTTGTTAGAATACTCTATGTGCTTCGCTTATATCTTTTGAGTTATATAATTTTGCTCTAGTGCTTCACTTATATCTTTTAGAGCACGGTGGTGGATTTGTTTTATAGAAACTATTGATCTCTCATGCTTCACTTAGATTATTTTGAGAGTCTTAATAGCATGGTAATTTTCTTAAAATCCTAATATGCTTGGTATACAAGATTAATAATAAAACTTTCTTATGAGTGTGTTGAATACTATGATAAGTTTGATACTTGATAATTGTTTTGAGATATGGAGATGGTGATATTAAAGTCATGCTAGTTGAGTAGTTGTGAATTTGAGAAATACTTGTGTTGAAGCTTGTGATTCCCGTAGCATGAACGTATGGTGAACCGTTATGTGATGAAGTCGTAGCATGATTTATTTATTGATTGTCTTCCTTATGAGTGGCGGTCGGAGACGAGCGATGGTCTTTTCCTACCAATCTATCCCCTAGGAGCATGCGCGTAATACTTTGCTTTGATAACTTGTAGATTTTTGAAATAAGGATATGAGTTCATTATGACTAATGTTGAGTCCATGGATTATACGCACTCTCACCCTTCCACCTTTGCTAGCCTCTCTAATACCGCGCACCTTTCGCCGGTATCATACACCTACCATATACCTTCCTCAAAACAGCCACCATACCTACCTATTATGGCATTTTCATAGCCATTCCGAGATATATGGCCATGCAACTTTCCACCGTTCCATTTATTATGACACACTCCATCATTGTCATATTGCTTAGCATGATCATGTAGTTGACATAGTATTTGTGGCAAAGCCACCGTTCATAATTCTTTCATACTTGTCACTCATGCATCATTGCATATCCCGGTACACTGCCAGAGGCATTCACATAGAGTCATATTTTGTTCTAAGTATCGAGTTGTAATTGTTGAGTTGTAAGAAAAATAAAAGTGTGATGATCATCATTATTAGAGCATTGTCCCAGTGAGGAAAGGATGATGGAGACTATGATTCCCCCACAAGCCGGGATGAGACTCCGGACGAAAAATAAAAAAAGAGGCCAAAGAAGCCCAAATAAAAAAAGAGAAATAAAAGAGGCCATAAAAAAAGAGAAAAGGCCCAAATAAAAAATGAGAGAAAAAGAGAGAAGGGACAATGTTACTATCATTTTACCACACTTGTGCTTCAAAGTAGCACCATGATCTTCATAGTAGAGAGTCTCTCATGTTATCACTTTCATATACTAGTGGGAATTTTTCATTATAGAACTTGGCTTGTATATTCCAATGATGGGCTTCCTCAAATTGCCCTAGGTCTTCATGAGCAAGCAATTTGGATGCACACACACTTAGTTTCTTTTTGAGCTTTCACATACTTATAGCTCTAGTGCATCCGTTGCATGGCAATCCCTACTCACTCACATTGATATCTATTGATGGGCATCTCCATAGCCCATTGATACGCCTAGTTGATGTGAAACTATCTTCTCCCTTTTTGTCTTCTCCACAACCACCACTCTATTCCACCTATAGTGCTATATCCATGGTTCACGCTCATGTATTGCATGAAAATTGAAAAAGTTTTGAGAATGTCAAAAGTATGAAACAATTGCTTGGCTTGTCATCTGGGTTGTGCATGATTTAAATATTTTGTGTGGTGAAGATAGAGCATAGCCAGACTATATGATTTTGTAGGGATAACTTTCTTTAGCCATGTTATTTTGAGAAGACATAATTGCTTTGTTAGTATGCTTGAAGTATTATCATTTTTATGTCAATATGAACTTTTGTCTTGAATCTTTCGGATCTGAATATTCATACCACAATTAATAAGAATTATATTAAAATTATGCCAAGTAGCACTCCGCATCAAAAATTCTATTTTTATCATTTACCTACTCGAGGACGAGCAGGAATTAAGCTTGGGGATGCTTGATACGTCTCCAACGTATCTATAATTTTTGATTGCTCCATGCTATATTATCTACTATTTTGGACATTATTGGGCTTTATTATCCACTTTTATATTATTTTTGGGACTAACCTATTAACCGGAGGCCCAACCCAGAATTGCTGTTTTTTTTGCCTGTTTTAGGGTTTCGAAGAAAAGGAATATCAAACGGAGTCCAAACGGAATGAAACCTTCGGGAACGTGATTTTCTCATCGAATACAACTCAGGAGACTTGGACCCCATGTCAAGACACGTAATAGGAGGCCACGAGGTAGGGGGGCGCGCCTACCCCCCCAGGCGCGCTCTCCACAATCGTGGGCCCCCGATTGCTCCACCGACGTACTTCTTCCTCCTATATATACCCACGTACCCTCAAACGATTAGATACGGAGCCAAAACCCTAATTCCACCACCGTAACTTTCTGTATCCACGAGATCCCATCTTGGGGCCTGTTCCGGAGCTCCGCTGGAGGGGGCATCGATCACGGAGGGCTTCTACATCAACACCATAGCCCTTCCGATGAAGTGTGAGTAGTTTACCTCAGACCTACAGGTCCATAGTTAGTAGCTAGATGGCTTCTTCTCTCTTTTTGGATCTCAATACAATGTTCTCCCCCTCTCTTGTGGAGATCTATTCGATGTAATCTTATTTTTGCGGTGTGTTTTTTGAGACCAATGAATTGTGGGTTTATGATCAAGTCTATCTATGAATAATATTTGAATCTTCTCTAAATTCTTTTATGTATGATTGGTTATCTTTGCAAGTCTCTTTGAATTATAAGTTTGGTTTGGCCTACTAGATTGATCTTTCTTGCAATGGGAGAAGCGCTTAGCTTTGGGTTCAATCTTGCGGTGTCCTTTCCTGGTGACAGTAAGGGCAGCAAGGCACGTATTCTATTGTTGCCATCGAGGATAACAAGATGGGGTTTTCTTCATATTGCATGAGTCTATCCCTCTACATCATGTCATCTTGCTTAAGGCGTTACTCTGTTTTTAACTTAATACTCTAGATGCATGCTGGATAGCGGTCGATGAGTGGAGTAATAGTAGTAGATGCAGGCAGGAGTCGGTCTACTTGTCTCGGATGTGATGCCTATATACATGATCATACCTAGATATTCTCATAACTATGCTCAATTCTATCAATTGCTCAACAGTAATTTGTTCTCCCACCGTAGAATACTTATGCTCTCGAGAGAAGCCACTAGTGAAACCTATGGCCCCCCGGTCTATCTTTATCATATTGATCTCCTACTACTTAGTTATTTACTTTGCTATTTACTTTGCCTTTATTTTACTTTGCATCTTTATCATAGAAATACCAAAAATATTATCTTATCATATCTATCAGATCTCACTCTGCACCGACATCATCGAGACGGCTCAACGTGCATGGCCCGCCCGGGATCAGCCCGTCGTGAAGCACGCCTTCGTTGGATTCATACATGGGGCGGAATTTGAAAAAGGATCCATGTCTGGCGGTGAGACGGCCATCTATTCTGATGATGAGTCGTCCATAGGCAGGAGGCCCTGTGCGCCTGTCGAATCACGGGTTCCGGCAAAACCCTTAAGGTTCGAACACTAGGGTGCGCGCGAAGATTTCCCCCTACCGATCCACGTCCTAAGTCAGCTGAGATCTTACGAACTAACTCGGCGAACTCGCAACACAGAGGACACAAGATTTATACTAGTTCAGGCCACCGTTGTGGTGTAATACCCTACTCTAGTGTGGTGGTGGTGGATTGCCTCTGGGGCTGATGATGAACAGTACAAGGGGAAGAACAGCCTCCTGAGGTTGAGGTGTTCTTGTGCTTGGTGAACTTGTGTGTGTGAGGGTCTTGGTAGGGTGGATCCGGTCCAAGATGAGATCCCTCTCTACGGTGGTTGGTAGTCCTATTTATAGAGGCACTGGTCCTCTCCCCAAATATTGAGCGGGAAGGGAGCCAAACAACGGCCAATTTGAAAGGGGATAGCTAGTACAGCTTATCCTGACAAAAGTGGTCTTCGCCTGCAAAAGGCTCTGGTGGTGACGCCGCCTTCGGCTCCATGGTGACCTCCGTCTTGCCGTCCTGCTGGTCTTGGTCTCGTTGCACCGATATGGAAACCTTTGCTTGATGCCTTGGTACTCCGCGCCTACTCTTGCCCCCTTAGCACCAAAGAGGAAACAAGGACGCTGCTCCCTAAGTCATCTTCATGAAGCACCAAAGAGGAAACAAGGATGCCTCGGTACTCCGCGCCCGCCTGGCGCCCGCCTGGTCTCGATCGTCATGGCTCACATCACTTGAACCTCGCGAGGTTTGCCTGGCCTTGAACTCTCCGCCCCTCACGAGCCTGCCTGGCGAGGCCGCTCCTGAGGAGGTCTTGCGTCGTCTGCCTTGCGAGTCTTGGCCGCTCACGAGGGTCTTGATTCCTTGTTGGTGAAGATGGGTCGTACATTCCTGCTGGCAAAGCCACGCCGTGGGCCGTCGGCAGGCAAGTCTAGGGAGCCCCGTTCCCAGAACGCCGACAGTAGCCCCCGTGCCCAAGGCGCGCTCGGGCTTGGCTTCAAGGCGAAGCTAAAGGTCAAGTGCGGAGCACCGCGGGCCCTAATACCCTGCGGCCTTGGTCGACGTGTGGCGGTTGATTGGTCGTGGGTGTCCCCGCTTCCCCATGTTGCCTCGGCAACTGCTCGACTGTCAAAAGGCTGGCTGTAACGCCCTCGATGCGGCTATAGCTCCCACGTGTCGAGGCACGACTTAGAGACATAACCGCATTGAAAGCAATGTCGCAAGTTAGGCAATCATCACAACATCCCATGTAATATAAATAATAAAGGGGAGATACATAGTTGTCTTACACTCGCCACGTCAATCAAAGTACATAAATAGCATTACAACATTCAAACACTCATGGCCCGACTACGGCGCCAAAATAAAAGATAACCCAACATGCGACACGGTCCCGATCACCCCAACTGGGCACCACTACTGATCATCAGGGAAAGACACGTAGTATCGTTGTGAGTCCTCGTCGAACTCCCACTTGAGCTCAAGCGCGTCATCTGGAGCGGAAACATCAGACCCTGCATCTAGTTTGGAAGTAATCTTTGAGCCACAGGGACTCAGCAGTCTCGCACCCTCGCGATCAAGACTATTTAAGCTTAAAAGGAAAGGCAAGGCAATTATGTGGAGCTGCGGCAAGCGACTAGCATATATGGTGGCTATCCTGTTCGCAAAAGAGAGCGAGAAGAGAAGGCAAAGCGCGAACGAGAAACTAGAGAACAACCTGCGCAAGCATTACTCCAACACAATGTTCACTTCCTGGACTCCGCCGAGAAGAGACCATCACAGTAACTCACACTCTTGATTCATTTTAATTAAATTAAGGTTCAAGTTATCTACAACCGGACATTAACAAATTCCCATCTGCCCATAACCACGGGCACGACTTTCGAAAGTTCAAATCCCTGCAGGGGAGTCCCAACTTAGCCCATGACAAGCTCTCACGGTCCACGAAGGAATAGACCTTCTCCCGAGACATTCCGATCAGACTCGGTATCCCGGTTCTTCAAGACACTCCAACAAGTTAAAACAAATCCAGCAACACCGCCCGAATGTGCCGACAAATCCCGATAGGAGCTGCACATATCTCGTTCTCAGGGCACACTCAGATGAGACATCCTACGAGTAAAACCAACCCTCAAGTTGCCCTGAGGTGGCCCCGCAGTCTACTCGGTCGGACCAACACTCAGAGGAGCACTGGCCCCGGGGGGGGGGGGGTTAAATAAGATGACCCTCGGGCTCCGGAAACCCAAGGGAAAAAGAGGCTAGGTGGAAAATGGTAAAACCAAGGTTGGGCATTGCTGGAAAAGCTTTAATCAAGACGAACTATCAAGGGGTTCCCATTATAACCCAACCGCGTAAGGAACGCAAAATCCAGGAACATAACACCGATATGACGGAAACTAGGGTGGCAAGAGTGGAACAAAACACTAGGAGAGAGGCCGAGCCTTCCACCCTTTACCAAGTATATAGATTCATTAAGATAACATGGCAATATAATGATATCCCAACAAGTAAATAGTGTTCCAACAAGGAACGGTCTCCAATCTTCACCTGCAACTAGCAACGCTATAAGAGGGGCTGAGCAAAGCGGTAACATAGCCAATCAACGGTTTGCTAGGACATGGTGGGTTAGAGGTTTGACATGGGAATTTGGGAGTCATGATAAGCAAGTGGTAGGTATCGTAGCATAGGCATAGCAAAAGAGCGAGCATCTAGCATAGCAAAGATAGTAGTGATTTCGAGGGTATGATCATCTTGCCTGCAAAGTTGTCAGAGTTGACCGGATCCTTGAAAGCAAACTCAACGGGCTCCTAGTTAGCGAACTCGTCTCCCGGCTCTAACCAAACAAGACAAACAAGCAACAAGGGTACAATCAACCACGTGCAAACTCAAACAACATGATGCAAAGATGGTATGCTATGCGGGATGCAATATGTGATGCATATGCAAGATTTGACAAGGAATGCATGAGCCTGGCCTCAACATGGAAATCCAAGTGTGCCACTGGAAAGATGAGATGAAAACGCTTGAAAACGATATAAAGAACGCCGGAATCGGAGTTACGGTTTGGAAATGGCAAGCAATTCAAATATGGCCACGTTCTGCGATTTTCAGCAAGTAGCCATCTAAATGCAACAAGATGAACATGCTACATCACTCAAACATGGCATCAAAATACATGGCAGGGATCCATTCATGATGCTTAACAAAAGACTAGTACTGAGCTGCGGCCAATTCATCCATTAACAGGTTCAAACAAGCATGGCAAAAATACATTTGGTAAACAGATCTCAGACTTAGTGAAATTTACACTTGTCTGGAATTTCAGATCAAATAGCACTCTTTGGAGCACGAAAACAATATGCTACAGGACCTGAACATGGCAAAGTAAAGCATAGCATGGAGCTACTAAAAGAGCTTAACAAAAGTCCCTTAGTGACCTTGAGCCAAAAGGGATCAGAAAATACATTTGCAAGCATGTGAACATGGCAAAAACATAATCAGTTCTCAGACTTAGTAAAAACTGGAGTATGCTGAAACAGATATCAAGTAGGCATGTTTACGAGCTCGATGCACTCACTACAGAGCAAGTCATGACAAACTAAGCATACACCCATCAAGAATACACAAAATGCAAGATAGACATGGCAAGAAACAATAACATAGCATGCACGGATCAACTACAACATCCTCGGCAAAATTGCTAACAAGTAGACAATCTGTCCAGATTCACGAAATGACAAAAGTAGAGCTCGATTGACTCAAGCTAGGGTGCTCCATAATTTCAAACATATAAATGGATGGATAGAGCACTACAAGATTAACAAAACATCCTTACTGATCATCCTCAAAAGAGGCACGGATCACTAGGAAACAACATGAACATAAGGCAATATGAGATAAACAGGCCAAGGACTTAGTGGAAATGCTAAGTCCCTGAAATCAGCATTAACAAATGCCTCACTTTGCAAGCTTCTGCTAGTCACCACACACATCATAAAAATACATGGGTTGCACCTCTGGATAGATGGCAAAACATATAACAAAACTCATGAAGAGCTCAGGGGCATATCATGCACACAATAATCATGGAAAAATGACAAATATCTAATTGGAGCAGTAGATCTGACAATTATCTCAAATAGCATTCTTCCAACAACATTTCGGGCATCAAGATGAACTCAAATGAAAATGATGCAATGAGATGAAATGATGTGCTCTCTGAGGCGAACATTTAGATATGCTAATTGCCCAAAACGGAGCTACGGATGCAAAGTTATAGCACGATGAACAGGAGCAAATTATTAGGGTTTTGGGCAGAAAAGTCAACCGAGACGGGATCTCAGATCCAGATCCAGTGGCACGCGGATCAAGGTTGACCGGACTCCACTGTAGCTCACCGGGGGAGGGGGGGGGGGGGGCGAGGAGGAGCGGGGTTGGCCGGAGCCGGCCTTGGGGCGGCGCGGCCGAAGCGGTGGACGGGCGGGGCGGCCACGGCGGCCGGCGTCGACGGGGGCGCGCTGCGGCGCGGTGGCGCGGGCCGCCGGAGTTGGAGGCGAGGCGGCGCTGGCTCGCCGCGGTCGGAGACGACGATAGCGCGGGCGGCGGGAGGAGATGGGCCGGGAAGGGCCTCCCGCGGGCTCGGGCGGGCCCGCGCGGCGGCGGTGTGGGCACCGGGTGGCGGCGAGTTAGGTGGTGACACGTGGCAGCGGCGGGTGCAGTGGACACGTCCGGTGCCGGCGGACGTGTCCGGCGGCGGCGGAGATCCGATTTTTTTAGGGTTTGAAGGAGGGGATCCAGGATTTTCGAGGAGGGGTCTTTATATAGAGGTGGAGGGAGCTAGGAGAGTCCAAATGAGGTGCGGTTTTCGGCCACGCGATCATGATCGAACGCTCTAGATGATGGAGAAGGTTTTGGTGGGTTTTGGGCCAACTTGGAGGGGTGTTGGGCTGCAACACACACGAGGCCTTTTCAGTCCCTCGGTTAACCGTTGGAGCATCAAACAAAGTCCAAATGGTATGAAACTTGACAGGCGGTCTACCGGCAGTAAACCAAGGCCGCTTGGCAAGTCTCGGTCCAATCCGGAAATGTTTAATCCTCACACACGAAAGAAAGGTAGAAATGACCACCGGAGGAGAACGGAGCGCCGGAATGCAAAATGGACAACGGGGAAAATGCTCGAATGCATGAGATGAACACGTATGCAAATGCAATGCACATGATGACATGATATGAGATGCATGACAATGATAACAACACATGGAGACAAAAACCCGAACCTGAGAAAATAAAATAACTTAACGCCGGAAACGGCAAGAGTTGGAGTACATATTGGGTAAATCACATCCGGGGTGTTACAACACTCCACCACTACGAGAGGATCTCGTCCCAAGATCTAGGACTGAAAGAACGCCGGGTACTCAGAACGGAGGTGATCCTCGCGTTCCCAGGTAGCTTCACGGTCGGAATAGTGTGACCACTTGACTTTGAGGAATTTGATTGACTTGTTGCGAGTCTTGCGTTCAGTCTCTTCAAGAATAGCAACGGGGTGCTCACGATAAGAGAGATCTTCTTGGAGCTCAATGTCCTCGAAGTTGACGGTGCGGTCAGGAGTCTTGAAGCACTTTCGGAGCTGAGAGACATGGAACACGTCATGAACATTTGCAAAGTTTGAAGGAAGCTCGAGTTGATAGGCGAGATCGCCTCTCTTGCTGACGATCTTGAAAGGTCCCATGTATCTAGGGGCAAGCTTCCCTTTGATACCGAAGCGACGAGTACCTTTCATTGGAGAGACGCGGAGGTAAACATGATCTCCGATCTCGAAAGCCAAATCACGGTGCTTACTATCATAGTAACTCTTCTGGCGGGATTGGGCTGCTTTGAGGTTATCTCGAATGACTTTGCACATTTCCTCTGCCTCTGTGATTAAGTCATTGCCGAGAAATTGACGTTCACCGGTTTCAGACCAGTTGAGAGGGGTACGGCACTTCCTGCCATATATGATTTCAAATGGGGCCTTGCCCGAACTTGCTTGAAAACTGTTGTTGTAGGAGAATTCAGCATATGGAAGACAATCCTCCCACTTCATGCCGAAGGAGATCACACAAGCCCTGAGCATAACTTCAAGAATCTGGTTGACATGCTCAACTTGACCGCTAGTTTGAGGATGGAAAGCTGTGCTGAAGCGGATGTTGGTGCCCATGGCCTTCTGAAAAGAATCCCAAAACTTGGAGGTAAAGATGCTACCACGGTCTGAAGAGATCACTTGTGGAATACCGTGCAGAGAGACAATCCGAGAGGTATAGAGTTCCGCCAATT
Source organism: Triticum urartu (assembly GCF_003073215.2). Lineage (NCBI taxonomy): Eukaryota > Viridiplantae > Streptophyta > Magnoliopsida > Poales > Poaceae > Triticum > Triticum urartu. The sequence goes on from NC_053023.1 coordinate 440,980,658, forward strand.
GAGCTGCAGTGATTGACTCTTTGATAGGCAGAAAGTGAGCCACTTTAGTGAGTTTGTCGATGACAACGGATATAGCATCATTGCCAGGTTTGGACTTTGGAAACCCATTCACGAAGTCCATCTCAATGTGGTCAAACTTCCATTCAGGAATGGCAAGAGGTTGGAGGAGACCCGCTGGCCTTTGGTGTTCTGCCTTCACTCTTCTGTAGACATCACACTCATTCACGAACTGAGCAATCTCGCACTTCATTCGAGTCCACCAATAAGCCTGCTTGAGGTCCTGATACATCTTCGTTCTCCCAGGGTGGATGGAGAGGAGAGAATTGTGAGCCTCGTTCATGATCACGTTACGAAGGTCACCTTTGGGCACAACAATACGACCCTCGAAGAAGAGAGTATCCTTGTCATCAAGGCGGTAGCACTTGTACTTGGGTTGACTCTTGGCAATTCCAATCTTCACCTTTTTCACCATAGCATCAAGAAGTTGAGCTTGGCGAATCTGGTCTTCCAAGGTAGGAGAGACTTGAAGGTTGGCGAGGAAACCTTGAGGAACAACTTGCAGATTAAGTTTGCGGAAAGCTTCACAAAGCTCGGGTTGATAAGGCTTGAGAATAAGGCTGTTGCAGTAAGCCTTCCTGCTCAATGCGTCAGCAATCACATTGGACTTGCCTGGAGTATACTCGATACTCGGATTATACTCTTGAATCATTTCGACCCATCGAGTTTGCCTGAGGTTGAGATTAGGCTTAATGAAGATGTACTTGAGACTCTTGTGGTCAGTGAAGATGTCCACTTTTCTTCCCAATAAGAGATGTCTCCAAGTCAAAAGAGCGTGCACAACTTCCGCCAACTCGAGATCATGAGTGGGGTAGTTCTTCTCATTGGGCTTCAACTGGCGAGAGGTATAAGCAACAACCTTCTTTTCTTGCATCAACACTGCGCCAAGACCTTGGAGAGAGGCATCACAAAAGACCTCGTACGGCTTGGATTCATCAGGCGGAGTCAGAACTGGAGTAGTGACCAATTTCTCTTTCAAAGTGTTGAAAGCAATGTCACACTCCGAAGACCAAATGTACTTGACGTGCTTCTGGAGAAGATTTGAGAGAGGCTTCACGATCTTAGAAAAGTTTTCAACGAATCTTCGGCAGTAGCTTGCGAGACCGAGGAAGCTACGGAGTTGCTTCACGTTCTGTGGAGGTTCCCAATTCACAATTGCAGACACCTTCTCAGGATTCACCGCAATTCCCTTGGCAGAGATGATATGACCAAGATAAAGAACCTCATCGAGCCAAAATTCGCACTTGGAGAACTTGGCGTAGAACTGATGTTCCCTCAGCTTATCGAGTACCAAACGCAAGTGCTTGGCATGATCTTCCTTGTTCTTCGAGAAAACCAGAATGTCGTCGAGATAGACCAAAACGAAGTCATTGGTGTAGGCATTGAAGATGAAATTCATCATGCGAGAGAACGTCGGAGGAGCGTTGACGAGGCCAAAAGACATGACAGTGTATTCATATGAACCATAGCTTGTCCTGAAAGCCGTCTTGGGAATATCTTGCTCACGGATTTGAATCTGATGATAACCCATACGAAGATCAAGCTTGGAGAATACTTGGGCACCTTTGAGTTGTTCGAATAGCTCGTTGATGTTGGGAAGTGGGTATTTGTTCTTGATGGTCTTCTTGTTCAATGGACGGTAATCAACACAAAGTCGGTCCGTTCCATCCTTCTTCTTCACAAAAAGAACACCACAACCCCACAGAGAAGAACTAGGCCGGATGAGACCCATTCTCTCTTGAATATCGAGTTGCTTCTTCAGCTCCTTCAACTCTTCAGGTCCGAGCTTGTAAGGACGCTTGCACACAGGTTCCGTGCCAGGCTCAAGATCAATGACGAATTCAACTGGCCGGTGCGGAGGCATCCCTGGAAGCTCTTCTGGAAAGACGTCTTGATATTCACAAACAACTGGAATTTGCGAGATAGCATCCAGTTCACCCTTCTCATTGAGAGAAAACGGACGGATGGTATCATCACGAGCAGCAAAGACAATTACATCCTTAGACGAATGAGTCAATTGAATCTGCCTGGCTGCACAATCAAGATGTGCCTTGTGCTTAGAAAGCCAATCCATTCCGAGAATAAGATCAATATCCGAATTACCAAGAACCACCGGAGAAGAAAGAAACTTGTAGTCACCCAACGTGATAGAGATATCGGGAGCAATCAAACTAGAAGTCAAAAGCTTGCCGGGAGAAACAACTTGCATGACTTTGGGCATGATCTCAGTATCAACATTGTGCTTCGATGCAAAATGGCATGACAAGAAAGAATGCGATGCACCAGTATCAAAAAGTACTTTTGCAGGAACATCATTAACAGGAAGGTTACCCATGATGACGAGTCCTCTGCTTGAGCTGCATTCATCAAGTTGACCTTGGCGTGCTTGGGATTATGCTTGACCACAGCTGTACTTGCCGATCTCATAGGAGGAGGAGGAGGAAGACGCCTCTGATTGAAGCATTTGTTGGCATAGTGACCCTTCCATTGGCACTTGTTGCACGTGACCTCTGAAAGCGGACGGTGATACGGAGCACTCGATCTTGGAGGTTGAGACGAAGTCTTGTTCTGAAAGCCAGGGTTGGGTGGGGGGGAAGATCCACTGCCACCTTTGCTCTTCTGCTGAAACGGCTGACGGAATGGAGGAGGAGGAAGCCAATACTTCTGCTGCTTGGCCACTTGAGTAGAGGAAGGAGTAGCATCTCCGAGTCGCTTCTTGGAAGCATCACACCTCAGTTGAGCAGCCTCTTGCTTCAATGCCATGTTGTAGAACTCATCGTACCTCAAGGGCTCAAAGAGAACAAGAGCTAGCTGGATTTCTTCTCTGAGACCACCCCTGAACTGGTATATCATGCTCTTCTCGTCAGGGACGTCCTGCTTAGAAAAGCGGGCGAGCTTCTGAAACAACTTGTTGTAGTCATAGATAGACAAAGAGCCTTGCTTCAGGTTGTGGAATTCCTCACGCTTGCTTTCAACCACGCTCTAAGGGATATGGTGAGCTCTCAAGTCTTGACGAAATTCATCCCAGGTAATCACACGGCCACCTCTGGAATCCTTGTACTACTGGAACCATTCTGCAGCTTGGTCTTTGAGTTGGAAGGAAGCGAACTTGACAAAGTCCTCAGGCCTAACGTTACTGCACTCAAAATGCTTGCACAGATCCACGAGCCAATCATCGCATCAGTTGCCTCAACACAATTGCTGAAAGTCTTTGGCCCGTTAGCAAGGAACTGGTTGAGTGTAGCAAAGTGATTCTGATTGTTGCCTTGGTTGCCTTGATTCGCTTGATTGCGCTCTTGAAGAATTTGCATGATCAACTGCGTGTTTGCATTGGTTGTGGCCATCACAGCTTGCCATGCCTCCGGAGGAGGAGGAGGTGGTGGCGGATCCTGATTTTGATTCTGATTGGTGCTCTTAGCGGGAGCCATCCTGAAGAGGGTGACAACCGTTAGCACATTGTCAGATAAATATTGAAGCTGAATCCAATGGAATGAAAATTGCAACATAAAGTCTTCACATCCGAACAAAATGAACGAATGCATTCCTCTTGAAATGGTCACATATCCATAAATTGAGAAGCCACTTAGAATTTAGGTAGAGAAATAAATCAACAAGGTACGGATCAAGAACGAATACTCGGTAAGAAACCCCAATCTCAAACCAAATATCCGTGGAAGGACTAGAGCTACAAGAATTCCCACCTATGAAACTCCCGAACCTTTCCGGTTATGCAATCAGGTGTGGGGATACAGGGGAAGCATAATATCTCACCCAAATCTAGCAATTCCTACATCCAGCTGTATCCATCCTTCAACACATAACCGAGAAAAACTTCGGAAACCATCTACCTCAACCTTCGAAAAGCATCCGTTATACAAGTTATGGCGATACTCCCGAACTCCCGCCCCAGTACTGGGTGGCGTCGAGGTTATCTCACCAACAAACTGCATAAAAGAGATTTTCGATGTCGGCGTACTAAACTCAGGTATTTCAGAACTGCAACGATAAAATTGTGACGACAACACCTCAGAGCTCAACTCCCCGGGACACTGCCACAACCCCTAAAGACAGGAGGCACCAAGAACAATGTTCTCGTCACAAAACCATCGGAACGATTCCAAGATACCCGCGTGATCCTAAATTTCTTTTAGTGAAATTTGAGAAGAGAAGAGTCAAAACTCTACGTCAGGATGCCTTACCAGAGCGATGAGGAGACTGGGAAGTAAAAATAATTCCTAAACTCTCCGATATATAATTCCTAAATGACTCAAAACATTTTTTTCTAGACACAACTCGGCTGCTAAAAACGATCAAGCAATGGGGGCTCCTAAGGTCGGGGAAGGCTCTGATTACCAACTTGTAACACCCTCGATGCGGCTATAGCTCCCACGTGTCGAGGCACGACTTAGAGACATAACCGCATTGAAAGGAATGTCACAAGTTAGGTAATCTTCACAACATCCCATGTAATATAAATAATAAAGGGGAGATACATAGTTGGCTTACACTCGCCACGTCAATCAAAGTACATAAATAGCATTACAACATTCAAACACTCATGGCCCGACTACAGCGCCAAAATAAAAGATAACCCAACATGCGACACGGTCCCGATCACCCCAACTGGGCACCACTACTGATCATCAGGGAAAGACACGTAGTATCATTGTGAGTCCTCGTCGAACTCCCACTTGAGCTCAAGCGCGTCATCTGGAGCGGAAACATCAGGCCCTGCATCTGGTTTGGAAGTAATCTGTGAGCCACAGGGACTCAGCAATCTCGCACCCTCGCGATCAAGACTATTTAAGATTAAAAGGAAAGGCAAGGCAATTATGTGGAGCTGCGGCAAGCGACTAGCATATGTGGTGGCTATCCTGCTCGCAAAAGAGAGCGAGAAGAGAAGGCAAAGCGCGAACGAGAAACTAGAGAACAACCTGCGCAAGCATTACTCCAACACCGTGTTCACTTCCCGGACTCCGCCGAGAAGAGACCATCACGGTAACTCATACTGTTGATTCATTTTAATTAAATTAAGGTTCAAGTTATCTACAACCGGACATTAACAAATTCCCATCTGCCCATAACCGCGGGCACGGCTTTCGAAAGTTCAAATCCCTGCAGGGGAGTCCCAACTTAGCCCATGACAAGCTCTCACGGTCCACGAAGGAATAGACCTTCTCCCGAGACATTCTGATCAGACTCGGTATCCCGGTTCTTCAAGACACTTCGGCAAGTTAAAACAAATCCAGCAACACCGCCCGAATGTGCCGACAAATCCCGATAGGAGCTGCACATATCTCGTTCTCAGGGCACACTCAAATGAGACATCCTACGAGTAAAACCAACCCTCAAGTTGCCCCGAGGTGGCCCCGCAGTCTACTCAGTCGGACCAACACTCAGAGGAGCACTGGCCCGGGGGCGTGGGGTTTAAATAAGATGACCCTCGGGCTCCGGAAACCCAAGGGAAAAAGAGGCTAGGTGGAAAATGGTAAAACCAAGGTTGGGCATTGCTGGAAAAGCTTTAATCAAGACGAACTATCAAGGGGTTCCCATTATAACCCAACCGCGTAAGGAACACAAAATCCGGGAACAAAACACCGATATGATGGAAACTAGGGCGGCAAGAGTGGAACAAAACACTAGGCGAGAGGCCGAGCCTTCCACCCTTTACCAAGTATATAGATGCATTAAGATAACATGGCAATATAATGATATCCCAACAAGTAAATAGTGTTCCAACAAGGAACGGTCTCCAATCTTCACCTGCAACTAGCAACACTATAAGAGGGGCTGAGCAAAGCGGTAACATAGCCAATCAACGGTTTGCTAGGACATGGTGGGTTAGAGGTTTGACATGGCAATTTGGGAGGCATGATAAGCAAGTGGTAGGTATCATAGCATAGGCATAGCAAAAGAGTGAGCATCTAGCATAGCAAAGATAGTAGTGATTTCGAGAGTATGATCATCTTGCCTGCAAAGTTGTCAGAGTTGACCGGATCCTCGAAAGCAAACTCAATGGGCTCCTCGTTAGCGAACTTGTCTCCCGGCTCTACCCAAAAAGACAAACAAGCAACAAGGGCACAATCAACCACGTGCAAACTCAAACAACATGATGCAAAGATGGTATGTTATGCGGGATGCAATATGTGATGCATATGCAAGATTTGACAAGGAATGCATGAGCCTGGCCTCAACATGGAAATCCAAGTGTGCCATTGGAAAGATGAGATGAAAACGCTTGAAAACGATATAAAGAACGCCGGAATCGGAGTTACGGTTTGGAAATGGCAAGCAATTCAAATATGGCCACGTTCTGCGATTTACAGCAAGTAGCCATCTAAATGCAACAAGATGAATATGCTACAGCACTCAAACATGGCATCAAAATACATGGCAGGGATCCATTCATGATGCTTAACAAAAGACTAGCACTGAGCTGCGACCAATTCATCTATTAACAGCTTCAAACAAGCATGGCAAAAATACATTTGGTAAACAGATCTCAGACTTAGTGAAATTAACACTTGTCTGGAATTTCAGATCAAATAGCACTCTTTGGAGCATGAAAACAATATGCTATAGGACCTGAACATGACAAAGTAAAGCATGGCATGGAGCTACTCAAAGAGCTTAACAAAAGTCCCTTAGTTACCTTGAGCCAAAAGGGATCAGAAAATACATTTGCAAGCATGTGAACATGGCAAAAACATAATCAGTTCTCAGACTTGGTGAAAACTGGAGCATGCTGAAACAGATATCAAGTAGGCATGTTTACGAGGTCGATGCACTCACTACAGAGCAAGTCATGACAAACTAAGCATACACCCATCAAGAATACACAAAATTCAAGCTAGACATGGCAAGAAACAATAACATAGCATGCACGGATCAACTACAACATCCTCGGCAAAATTGCTAACAAGTAGACACTCTGCCCAGATTCACGAAATGACAAAAGTAGAGCTCGATTGATTCAAGCTAGGGTGCTCCATAATTGCAAACAAAGAAATGGATGGATAGAGCACTACAGGATTAACAAAACATCCTTACTTATCATCCTCAAAAGAGGCACGGATCACTAGGAAACAACATGAACATAAGGCAATATGAGATAAACAGGCCAAGGACTTAGTGGAAATGCTAAGTCCCTGAAATCAGCATTAACAAATGACTTACTTTGCAAGCTTCTGCTAGTCACCACACACATCAAAAAAATACATGGGTTGCACCTCTGGATAGATGGCAAAATATATAACAAAACTCATGAAGAGCTTAGGGGCATATCATGCACACAATAATCATGGAAAAAATGACAAATATCTAATTGGAGCAGCAGATCTGACAATTATCTCAAGTAGCATTCTTCCAACAACATTTCGGGCATCAAGATGAACTCAAATGAAAATGATGCAATGAGATGAAATGATGTGCTCTCTAAGACGAACATTTTGATATGCTAAATGCCCAAAACGGAGCTACGAATGCAAAGTTGTAGCACGATGAACATGGGCAAATTATTAGGGTTTCGGGTAGAAAAGTCAACCAGGACGGGATCTCAGATCCAGATCCAGTGGCATGTGGATCGAGGTTGACCGGACTCCACTGTAGCTCGCCGGAGGAGGAAGTTCGCTGGAGGACGAGGGGGGGCCGAGGAGGAGCGGGGTTGGCCGGAGCCGGCCTTGGGGCGGCGCGGCCGAAGCGGTGGCCGGGCGGGGCGGCCACGGCGGCCGGCGTCGACGGGGGCGCGCTGCGGCGCGGTAGCATGGGCCGCCGGAGTTGGAGGCGAGGCAGCACTGGCTCGCCGCGGTCGGAGACGACGATGGCGCGGGCGGCGGGAGGAGATGGGCCGGGGAGGGCCTCCCGCGGGCTCGGGCGGGCCCGCGCGGCGGCGATGTGGGCACCGGGCGGCGGCGAGTTAGGTGGTGACACGTGGCGACGGCGGGTGCAGTGGACACGTCCGGCGCCGGCGGACGTGTCCAGCGGCGGCGGAGATCCGATTTTTTTAGGGTTTGAAGGAGGGGATCCGGGATTTTCGAGGAGGGGTCTTTATATAGAGGTGGAGGGAGATAGGAGAGTCCAAATGAGGTGCGGTTTTTGGCCACGCGATCATGATCGAATGCTCTAGATGATGGAGATGCTTTTGGTGGGTTTTGGGCCAACTTGGAGGGGTGTTGGGCTGCAATACACACGAGGCCTTTTCGATCTCTCGGTTAACCGTTGGAGCATCAAACGAAGTCCAAATGGTACAAAACTTGACAGGCGGTCTACAGGCAGTAAACCAAGGCCGCTTGGCAAGTCTCGGTCCAATCTGGAAATGTTTAATCCCCACACACGAAAGAAAGGTAGAAATGACCACCGGAGGAGAACGGAGCGCCGGAATGCAAAACGGACAACGGGGAAAATGCTCGAATGCATGAGATGAACACGTATGCAAATGCAATGCACATGATGACATGATATGAGATGCATGACAATGATAACAACACACGGAGACAAAAACCCGAAACCGAGAAAATAAAATAACTTAACGCCGGAAACGGCAAGAGTTGGAGTACATATTGGGTAAATCACATCCGGGGTGTTACACTGGCATGGACATCGCTCGCCTTCACTGTTTCCTTTCGCCTTGCTCAGATCCCCTTTCTTGCTCCCCACTTCCGAGATCTCCAGATCTGCTCCCATCCTTTCCTGCATCAGCGACCAATGGCGCCCTGGAGGGTCAAGCCCGCCTCGTCGCCGGCTTGGTACGAACATGCTCTTGATACGCCCAACGTCTCGGTGAAGAGCCTTGATGCCACGCGCTTGCTGACGGCCGGGGAGAGCAATGAAAGGGGGAAGACGGAGCCCCGGGTTGCCTCCGACATGCCGGAGCCTGAGGGGAGCGCGTTCTTCCCCTTCTTCACGAGTAGTATCGCCACCGGGTTGGTTCCTCCATTCTCTAATTTCTTCTATGAGGTCCTTGGCCACTACGGGCTGCAGGCGCTGCATCTCCATCCCAACTCCAACCTTCTCTTGTCCATCTTCGCCTACTATTGTGAGGCGTATCTGGGCGTGATGCCGTCCGTGGCTCTGCAACGCCACTTCTTCTTCCTCCGTGCCAGCGAGGGCCATATCTTCGGATGCGCCAATTTCATCGCGGTCGGCAAGGCCAACTCGATCTCAAACACCGGGAAGAAGGCCGACAACCTCAAGGCCAAATGGGTCATGATGGGCACCAAGCGCGTCCACCCGCGCTTGGTGATGCTGACAGAGAGGCCCCAGTACAACAAGGGGTGGTCCTGCGCGAAGCTCACCGACGAGCGAGCGATGTTGGTGCTAGAGCAGATGAAGTCTCAGTTGAAGCCTGGCAACGCGAAGGCGGCGAAGATTATAGGGGCCATGCTCCTAAGGGAATTCTTGGCGCTGCGCGTGGCCCCGCTTCAAGCCCGCACGCGCCCCTTGTGGGAACTTGGGGATGAAGAGGACAATGTTCGCCTGAGCTCGGAGGCCTTGTCCGACGAGGAGCTGACTGCAGCTCTCTGTCTCCTGGTTGGGGATGATCAGGAGTATCCTCCAAATGTCTTTACTCCCTTGTTCCGCCACAAGGACGGGGCGCTGATCGTGGCCTCCAAGCCGACCTTTGACGCACGTGGACTGGTGCCGCCAGTGCTCGCCGAGGCCCCTGTGGCGCCGACGCCGGTGGAGCTGTCTTTTGGTGAGTCTCGCGGGGAGGAAGAAGAGGAGGAGGAAGACTCGGAGGTGACCCCCGAAGGGACGGGGGAGACCTCCCCTCTGAGTAAGGCTGACATCCTCCACGCCTTTCCCAATGATGACAAGGCCAACGCTCCCCAGGAGAAGGAGGAACTGGCCATGATCCCGACGAGGAGCAGGTCGGCGCTGATCTCCCGAGATTCTGTTGTTGCTCTAGCACTGGTTGGAGCCGCTCCTGCCTCAACTGCTGCTCCTGCTTCAGCTTCTGGGGCTGGCGCGCCCGGGCCTCAAGTCGCGAAGCTCTCAGGCTTGAAGCTCACCAAGCGGAAGGTGGACTACGTTGCTGTGGACCAGTAAGTGCCCCACCTCGCCTTGTTCCTACTGTTGATGCTCGTTTCCGACTCTCTTTCCTTGTTGTGCAACCAGGCTGTCATCTGCGGCGAAGAGGAGGAGGGGGAGCAAGGTGGTGCCGCTTTAGTCTGTGTCGCCTCCTGTGACCGCGCCCCTCTCCATGAGCAAAGGTGGGGATGGTGCTCGTGCTTCTCCAGCCCGGTCATCCTCACGAGGCCCGGTGAAGCATCCTCTGGAGGAGTCAGCCCCCAAAGCGCCACTGGCTCAGGAGGTGCCGGTGTCCGACTCAGGTGCCGAGGCTCAGGAGGCTCCTGCCTCTCAGGCCATGGTGACGACGCTTCTTCCTCCATCCGCGCCATTATTCCCAGGTTCTTCTGCCTCCCCTGCTGTCTTGGAGCGCGCCCTTTCAGAGATGGCTTAGCTGCGGGAAGATCTCCTGAGCGCGGATCCGCGCCTGGCAGTCGGGCGCCTGGAGCTAGCCTCCGGCTGGCTTCAGTCTGATGCAGCAGTTCGAGCGGCGCTAAGCCAGGCCGCGACAACCTCCGAGAAGGAGAAGTGGGCCGTCGCCCAAGCTGCGGCCGATCGCGAGGCGGAGATGAAGGATGCCGAAGCCGCCCACGACCACTGTCGGGCGCTGGAAAACGAGTTGAAGAGTCTGCATGATGAGCGCGCAGAGGAAGCTCGCGGCCGTCAGGCGAAGGAGGAGGAAATGAAAGCCTGGGAGGACGCCATCAAGGGCCGCGATGCCGAGTTGGGAGAGCTGGCGAAGGCGCAGGCCACAGAATGCAGCCGGCTGGAGGAGTTGGAGCGGAAGGCGAGGGCGAAGGAGGCCGATCTTGACGCCAAGGCTAAGGTCCTAGATGAAGACCATGCGACCTTCCCACTCCTTGGGGAGAGGTCCCGCGTGGCGCTGAAGTCACTGTACGAGAAGGGCTTGGAGAGGCCGCTGGCCACCGACGAGGATGGCCCTGCTCAGCTGCTTCCCTTCTTGGTGAAGGCTCTCGAGGAAGACATGGAGGGCATCGGTCCCATGGCAGAGGCAGAGGCTCGCGTCCTTTCCTCAGCCGCGCTGACGCGGGTCTTCAGCCATCTGCACCTTCGAGACCCCAACGCTCGTCTTCACGAGCTGCTGGAGCCTGTAGCTGATGAACACTGCGCGGCTGCCGCCACAGCCGTGAAGGGTCAAGTGGAGGCCCTGCTAAAGAAGTTCGACGCCTTCGCCCCCGCGCCCTCGACCGGTGATGTAGGTGAAGGCGACGCTACCCAGGAGGGGGCACCTATTACAGATGCCGGCGGTGTCGAGGGATGACGGGCTTGCGGTTCCTTTCCTGTTGAGATTCCTGCAACATGTAACGTGCCTCGTGGAGGCATTTAAATTCGCGTTTGATATTGTGAGAACAATATGTATTGTAATATTTGCTTTGAGATTTTGCGATTTTCTTCCTATTTGCTTTGTGTTCTGCGTCGGCATAGCCCGGCCCCGTGCATACCTCAACCGCCATCGGGCCGACCGGAGACCAGGACGGACCAAGGAGTGAGGGGCTACGTGACCAGTTAGGCTCCTGAGTCGCGATGCTCAGGAGACCCCCTTGACGCGCAAACATCTTATAGGAAGGATACGCGAGGATAGGTTAATGTTCTACGTTGGCAGAGCCTGACCCCGCGGATACCTCAACCACCGTTGGGCCGACCGGAGACCAGGATGGACCAAGGAGTGAGGGGCTACGTGACCAGTTAGGCTCCTGAGTCGCGATGCTCAGGAGTCCCCCTTGACGTGCAAACATTCTGCATACCTTTGCCCTCGCCTAGGCTCGACTCGGGAGGGGCGTGCGACGCCCAGGTCCGATGGACCTGGTTGGGTGGCATACGCTTGGGCATGACCCGAGCACAGCCCCCGTGCCCAGCCCCCTCGTGCGGCTCTCCCGAGGGGAGGCGTTGCGGTGAGGCCGGACACTGAGCTCTGGGGCTCCCTGAGGTTGGTACGGCCGTGAGGCCGCCCTCAGTTGTTTATCACCAGCGCGGAGCGTAGTGCTTCCGCTTGTGCACGGGCATAGCCTCTCCTCGGTAGTGTCTACGACTAGCGCGGAGCATGGTGCTTCCACCAGGGTGTGGGAGGGGGACTCCCTACTGCGGAGAGCCCCTGGGGCGTGTACAGCCCCGCCCTGACACATGGCTTGCACGGCAGGGCTAGACGAGGTGTATCTGGGCACTCGTGAGCCAGCGTGGGACTCACGAGGCCCTACCTCAAGGCGGGTTGCGCCTGGTGTTGGTTCATGTTCGCTGTGTTGGTCCTGTGAGGTGGTTAGACAACCTGCGCCGAACGAATCTCCTGAGGTTATCGCGTGAGAAAGATAAGCCCTAGGAGGTGACGTGAACGGGGCCGGCCCGCCAGACAGAGCTCAGCCGCTGGATTTATCAACGCTGCAGGGACGGGCCCGAGCACTGGCGCCGTGCTTAACTTACTCACGCGAAGGGTCCCGAAGAAAGACGGCCGGTGCGCGGCTCCCATGGTGGGTGGCGATCAAGCAGGTGATAGTCATGGATAGATTAAGCATGAAAGGCAACCTAGCTCAGGTAAATGAATAACGATACGCGCCACTGGGTCCTGCCCGAGCGGCTTGGGGATGATGCAGCCCGAGGGGCTCCCCCAACAAGGTAAGCTAAAGACATAAAAGGAAAGATACATGCCACAGGGATGGACCCATGCAGCCTGGAAATGATGCAGCCCTGGGGGCGCTCCCGGCTGAATGAACTTGGGAAATGTCACCTGATTCTATTGATGAAGGAGAGTTGGGGCAGCTGAAGGTATGCGGCGAAGGGGATACTCCTCATGAGCCGCCGGGGCCCTGAGCCTCGGGAGGCTCTGGGGGTCCAGGGGTTCCTTGAGGACCGTCTTCATCTCCATGACCACAGCGTGGTGCCTAGCCTCCTGAGCCGCCAGGATGCTCCGCAGGTTGCGCTGATAGGCGGTTGCCACGCTCGGCAGGCCAAAAGGCATGAGAACGTAGCTGTGAGGTGGGTCCTCGCAGCGTCCCATACACGAAGGCAGAAAAGCTCCCGAGAGGCGGCCCGGTTGAGCCCTGGGACGTCGATGTAGACGCGTAGCCTGACATCCTCGCCTGGATGGGGAGCTGCGCCTGGCGATCGGCGGCCGCCGCGCATGGCCCTTGCGTCTTGTAGTTCCTGAGTGGTCTCGGTGATGAACTCCTGAACGGTGGGCACTCCTTGCCCTGTGTTCTCCTGAGGGAAACGTGCCGCGAAGCACGCCTCCAAGTGGTGCCCAAGCGCCTCCCTCATGATGTTGGCAAAGTCTGAGGCCCTCCAGAAGAGCGTCCCCGAGCCCTGCCCGAGAGGGGCGCTGGGCGTGCTTTCCTATGCGTTGGTTTTCCCTCGAAGAGGAAAGGGTGGTGCAGCGAAGTAGCGTAAGTATTTCCCTCAGTTTTTGAGAACCAAGGTATCAATCCAGTAGGAGGCTACGCGCCAGTCCCTCGCACCTACGCAAAACAAATAAACCCTCGCAACCAACGCGATAAGGGGTTATCAATCCCTACATAGTCACTTACAAGAGTGAGATCTGATAGATATGATAAGATAATATTTTTGGTATTTTTATGATAAAGATGCAAAGTAAAATAAAAGGCAATGAAAATAACTAAGTATTGGAAAATTAATATGATGAAGATAGACCCGGGGGGCATAGGTTTCACTAGTGGCTTCTCTCAAGAGCATCAGTATTTTACGATGGGTGAACAAATTATTGTTGAGCAATTGACAGAATTGAGCATAGTTATCAGAATATCTAGGTATGATCATGTATATAGGCATCACGTCCGAGACAAGTAGACCGACTCCTGCCTGCATCTACTACTATTACTCCACACATCGACCGCTATCCAGCATGCATCTAGAGTATTAAGTTCAAGAGAATAGAGTAACGCTTTAAGCAAGATGACATGATGTAGAGGGATAAACTCATGCAATATGATGAAAACACCATCTTGTTATCCTCGATGGCAACAATACAATACATGCCTTGCTGCCCCTACTGTCACTAGGAAAGGACACCGCAAGATTGAACCCAAAGCTAAGCACTCCTCCCATTGCAAGAAAGATCAATCTAGTAGGCCAAACCAAACTAATAATTCGAAGAGACTTGCAAAGATAACCAATCATGCATAAAAGAATTCGCCCTATAGTGAGTCGTATTACAATTCACTGGCCGTCGTTTTACAACGTCGTGACTGGGAAAACCCTGGCGTTACCCAACTTAATCGCCTTGCAGCACATCCCCCTTTCGCCAGCTGGCGTAATCTCCACAAGAGAGGGGGAGAACTTTGTATTGAGATCCAAAAAGAGAGAAGAAGCCATCTAGCTAATAACTATGGACCCGAAGGTCTGAGGTAAACTACTCACACTTCATCGGAGAGGCTATGGTGTTGATGTAGAAGCCCTTCGTGATCGATGCCCCCTCTAGCGGAGCTCCGGAACAGGCCCCAAGATGGGATCTCATGGATACAGAAAGTTGCGGCGGTGGAATTAGGGTTTTGGCTCCGTATCTGATCGTTTGGGTGTACGTAGGTATATATAGGAGTAAGAAGTACGTCGGTGGAGCAACAGGGGGACCACGAGGGTGGAGGGTGTGCCTGGGGGGGGGGGGGGAGGCGCGGGGGGGGGGGGGGGGGGGGGGGGGGGGGGGGGTAGGCGCGCCCCTACCTCGTGGCCTCCCTATTGGTTTCTTGACGTAGGGTCCAAGTCTCCTGGATCTTGTTCGTTCCAAAAATCACGTTCCCTAAGGTTTCATTCCGTTTGGACTTCGTTTGATATTCCTTTTCTTCGAAACCCTAAAATAGGCAAAAAAACCAGCAATTCTGGCCTGGGCCTCCGATTAATAGGTTAGTCCCAAAAATAATATAAAAGTGGATAATAAAGCCCAATAATGTCCAAAACAGAAGATAATATAGCATGGAGCAATCAAAAATTATAGATACGTTGGAGACGTATCAAGCATCCCCAAGCTTAATTCCTGCTCGTCCTCGAGTAGGTAAATGATAAAAAAGAATTTTTGATGTGGAATGGTACTTGGCATATTTTCAATGTAATTCTTCTTAATTGTGGTATGAATATTCAGATCCGAAAGATTCAAGACAAAAGTTTAATATTGACATAGAAATAATAATACTTCAAGCATACTAACTAAGCAATTATGTCTCTCAAAATAACATGGCCAAAGAAAGTTATCCCTACAAAATCATATAGTCTGGCTATGCTCTATCTTTACCACAAAAAGTATTTAAATCATGCACAACCCCGATGACAAGCCAAGAAATTGTTTCATACTTTTGACATTCTCAAACTTTCTCAATCTTCACGCAATACATGAGCGTGAGCCATGGACATAGCACTTTAGGTGGAATAGAATGGTGGTTGTGGAGGAGACGAAAAGGGAGAAGATAGTCTCACATCAACTAGGCGTATCAACGGGCTATGGAGATGCCCATCAATAGATATCAATGTGAGTGAGTAGGGATTGCCATGCAACGGATGCACTAGAGCTATAAGTATGTGAAAGCTCAAAAAGAAACTAAGTGGGTGTGCATCCAACTTGCTTGCTCACGAAGACCTACACTACAAAAAAAAGACACATCCGTGACATTTTGGGCTGAACGAATTTTTTTCTATCATACATATGACACTTCTATGACGATAATTGTGACAAAACCCGGTATCATCATAGATGTGGTGGGCTCCTACTTCTATGACAAAAAATCATGATAGAAAATGGGCTTTTCGTCCTGGGCGGGCAGGAGAAGCAGCTGCATGAGATTCTTTGAGCCGTCCATGACGGAAAAAACCATGGTAGAAGCGAGGGGGAGGAAAATTTCGGGGAGTTCCCGGTTACGGTGGGAGGTCGGGGCCGAGCGATGCGCATTTCTCTCGTACACATACGCGCGTGTGTGCGAGGCGTTGGCTCTAACTGAACCCGAGCAAGGCGTTGTGCTCTAACTGAACCCGAGCGATTGCACTGCAGGCTACGCGTTACTGAACCCGAGCGATTGCACTGCAGGCTACGCGTTACTGAACCCAAGCGACCGATCGATGGCTGTTAACTGAACCTGATCGAGCGATTCCTTCACTACTGCTGCTAACTGAAGCCGATTGATGGGATGAATAGTGACCATTGCGGGGGGGGGGGGGTGGATGAACAGTGAGCGGTGGCATTGCCTCTGGAGGAATAGGACCCCGTGGTGTGGTGGAGGACTGGATGAACAATAGACGGAGGAGGGGTTCCCGTGGAGGGGTGGATGAATAGGACCCCGTGGTGTGGAGGGCTGGATGAACAGTAGACGGTGGAGGGGTGGTTGAATAGGACCCCGTGGTGTGGAGGGCTGGATGAACAGTAGACGGTGGAGGGGTGCCCATGGAGGGGTGGTTGAACAGGACCCCGTGGTGTGGAGGGCTGGATGAACAGTAGACGGTGGAGGGGTGGTTGAACAGTAGCCGGTGGAGTAGCGCGCGGTGGAGGCTGGATGAACAGGAGCCCGTGGAGGCTGGATGAACAGGAGCCCATGGAGGCTGGAGGAGGTCAACGGTGGAGATGAACAGTATCCCGTGGAGTTCCGTTTTGCGGTACGCCACACCCCTCCCGATGAACAGGACCCCCGTTTCGACCGTAGCGCTCCGACACAAGTCCATTTCGTCCGTTTTGCGGTACGCCACACCCCTCCCGATCAACAGGACCCCTGTTTCGACCGTAGGAGGTCCGTTTCCTCTGTTTTGCGGTACGCCAGACCCCTCCCGATGAACAGGATCCCGTTTCGAACGTGGCCGGTCGAACACAAGGCCGTTTCCTCCGTTCTGTGGTACGCCAGGCCTCGTTTCCATCGCCTGTTCTGTCCAAGCCCTCCCAATGAACACGACGCATTCCGTTGCCTCCCCATGAACACGACGCATTTCGTTGCCTCCCCATGAACATGACGGCGACGCTGTTTCTCCGTTCCGACCCAACCATGTACACGAGCCCTGGCCGTACGTATGCGCGAGTAGGCGTTCGAGACCCCACCCGTATGTACACATACGTGGCCGTATTTTCTTTCTTGCACCCTGGCCGCTGTACGTATGTGTAAATGCTACATGCGCGTCTCTACTACGACACGTGCTCGCCTCTACATCGACCACTATGTACGTACACGTTCGCGACCAGAATGACAACGCTACGTACGCTTCGACCAGGTGGGTCCCGACTGTCAGGCACTTCCTTGCCTGCGAAGATGTAGCTGGTGGGTCCCAATAGTCAGGGGGGAATTTTTTTTCGCAAAATACGGTGGCCCGTCCGGTGCGTCCCGCTATCAGGTGGAGGAATAGTTATTTTGCACGTAATAAGGAGGCACTTCCTTGCTGCGGCCGTGGACCCAGCTGTCAGCCTCTCCACGTACAGTCCACGTCCGATGGAAGCCGTTCCTTGACCATGTTGACCATGCCGTGCCGAGAGCACCAGGGCGGTGGATGATGGCGAGGCCTAGGAAGGGACGACGCGGAGCCGGGGAAGACGCGGCAGTGGATGCCCACACGTAGAGGAGTACGAGGGTTCACTGGTTCGCTGCGGTGTGAGGCTGCCATCACCGTAGAATAATAGGGGGTGTGGGTGAGTAGAGGGATGGCCTGGCCAGTGGTGGGAGTAGTAGGGGCGGTGAGGCCTCTGCCGCATCGCAGCCGGCCACGGGAGGCAGGAGCACGAGGCACGACCGGCGCTGGTTTGGGCGGTGGACCAAGAAGACCAGAAGTTGAAGAAGCACTACGGCCGTTGGATGGACATCGTACGGTCACTGGAGCTAGAATCATGCATATTGACTAAGTTGACGAAGCCCTCCGTCCCTGTCAACTTAGTAGGCCCACAAGTCACCCTCCCACCAAGGTGGGTCCTAGCTAGCAGGGGGGTATTCATTTTTTTGAGCGAAATAAGGAGGCACTTCCTTGCGTGCGAAGATATAGCTAGTGGGTCCGAGCTGTCAGCGACGGTAATGTTTTTTTTGCGAAATACAAAGGCCGTTTCGGTGGGTCCCTGATGTCAGGGGAGGAATCATTATTTTCCGCGTAATAAGGAGGCATTTCCTTGCGTGCGGCCGTGGACCCAGCTGTCGGCCTCTCCACGTACAGTCCACTTCAGATGCATGTCGGTCGTTGACCACGTTGACCGTGCCGCACCGAGAGCACCAGGACGGTGGACGACGACGAGGCCTAAGAAGGGGACGACACGGAGGCAGGGAAGACTCGGCAGTTGTCTCCCATGCGGAGGGGAGTACGACTATAAAAGGGTTTACTGGTTCGTCCGCCATCGCCGAAGAATAACAGTAGGTGTGGGTGAGTAGAGGGATGGCTAGGCCAGCGATGGGAGTACGGTCGGGCGGTGAGGCCTGCGTGGCAGCACAACCGGCCGCGAGGAGGAGGGAGCAGGCAGTCCCGCCGGCGCTTGTTTGAGAGGCTGGAGCAGGAAGAGTAGAGATTGAAGAAGCACGACGGCCGTTGTATGGACATCCAACAGTCAGTGCTTGTGCGTCAACCTTTTTTTAGGAAAGCCTCAAATCTGTGGAAAACAGCATACAGCCCATCTGCCATTATTTCTAATAATTTACAGCCCATTTGCTAATTCATAAGGTTTTTTTGGAGCCCATATTCTTTTTGTTAGCATTACATCCCATATTGTGGCCACGGTTAAAAAATTAACGAAATTTTGCATATTTCGGTGCGGTCCGAACTGTTTTTAGTCCCGAAATTTCGACTCACATTCAAACTGATTTTAAAAATAAATGTATATCAATATAAAATCCAACAAATTCTCCACGCATAAAAATTAATGTAATTTAAAATCTCAAAATGAAAAAAATATATTTTAAACTAACTGTCGGTTTGATGTGTTTTAAAAATGTACAGCCCATTTCTCATTACTGATGGGCCATTTTCTCGGCCAGCCGAATGAAGCTCTCCCCGTCTTGAAAGATTTGCAGGCCAACGGGCTTGACAAAGCAACTTACTTCGCAAATCACAAAAAACTGGGCTGTGGCCGTGGACCCAGCTGTCAGCCTCTCCACGTACAGTACTCTTCCGATGGAAGTCCGTCGTTGACCACATTGACCACGCCGCGCCAAGAGCACCAAGGCGGTGGACGATGGCGAGGCCTAGGAAGGGGACGACGCGGAGCCTTGGGAAGACGCGGCAGTGGATGCCCACGTGGAGAGGAGTACGAGGGTTCACTGGTTCGGCTGCGGCGTGAGGCTGCCGTCGCCATAGAATAACAGGGGGTGTGGGTGAGTAGAGGGATAGCATGGGCCAGCGGTGGGAGTAGTAGGGGGCGGTGAGGCCTCCGCGGCATCACAACCGGCCACGAGAGGCAGGAGCACGCGACACGACCAGCGCAGCTTTGGGCTTTTGGAGCAAGAAGACCAGAGGTTGAAGAAGCACTACGGCCGTTGGATGGACATCGTACGGTCACTTAAGCTAGAATCGTTCATATTGACTAAGTTGACAAAGCCCTCCATCCTCGTCAACTTAGTAGGCCCACAAGTCAGCCTCCCACCAGGTTAGCTCCCAGCTACCAGGGGGAGTATTCATTTTTCTGTGCGTAATAAGGAGGCACTTTCGGTGGGTCCGAGTTGACAGCGGGGGGGGGGAACGTTTTTTTCGTGAAATACTGTGGTCCGTCCAGTGGGTCCCAGCAGTCAGGGGCAAACCTTTTTTTCGCGAAATATGGTGGCCCGTCCGGTGGGTCCCAGCAGTCAGGGGGGAAACATTTTTTCCGTGAAATACTAGTGGCCCGTCTGGTGGGTCCCTGCTGTCAGGTGGAGGAATAATTATTTTGCGCGTAATAAGGAGGCACTTCCTTGCGGCTGCCGTGGACCTAGCTGTCAGCCTCTCCACGTACAGTACTCTTCCGATGGAAGTCGGTCGTTGACCACATTGACCACACCGCGCCGAGAGCACCACGGCGGTGGACGACAGCGAGGCCTAGGAAGGGGACGACGCGGAGCCGGGGAAGACGCGGTAGTGGATGCCCACACGGAGAGGAGTACGAGGGTTCACTGGTTCGGCTGCGGTGTGAGGCTGCCGTTGCCACAGAATAACAGGGTGAGTGGGTGAGTGGAGGGATGGCCTGGCCAGCGGTGGGAGTAGTATGGGGACGGTGAGGCCTCCGCGGCAGCACAGCCGTCCACGGGAGTCAGGAGCATGCGGCACGACCGGCGCTGCTTTGGGCGGCTGGGGCAAGAAGACCAGAGGTTGAAGAAGCACTACAGCCGTTGGATGGACATCGTTGACCATGCCGCGCCGAGAGCACCAGGGCGGTGGACGACGGCGAGGCCTACGAAGGGAACGACATGGAGCCGGGGAAGACACGGCACTGGCTGCCCACGCGGTGGAGAGTACGAGGGTTGACTGGTTCGGCTACCATCGCCGGAAAATAATAGGAGGTGTGGGTGAGTAGAGGGATAGACAGGCCAGGGATGCGAGTATGATGGGGCCGTGAGGCCTTCCCGGCAGCACTGCCGTCCACGGGAGGCGGGAGCAGGCGGTTCTGACGGCGCTTGTTTGGGCGGCTGGGGCAGGAAGATCAGAGACTAAAGAAGCACAATTGTCGTTAGATTGACATCTAACGGTTTGATGCTGGTAGAGTCGATTGTTGACTAAGTTTCTTTTTTGAGAAACCTTGTGTACGCATGAACTTTGTAGGCCCACAAGTCAGCCTCCAAATTTGTGGCAGACAACATAAAGCCCATTTGCTATTTTTTTAAATTTGCAGCCCATTTGCTAATTCTTAAGTAATTTATTACAACCCATTTTCTGCCCAGGACCATGGTCAAAAAGTCCAACCTTATTTTGCATATTTCAGTGGAGTCCGAACTGTTGTAATCCCGAAATGATAAACATTTTTTAAGAACTTATTGATTTTCCAAAAATATTGTTTTGTTTTTGTAAGCAAATAAGACGTGGCACAATTTAGTTGGTTTAAGGGAAAACCAGTGGTAAAAAAATCAGTGCTGGGTGGGAAAAAACAACAAAATTAAGGATGTAAATATGAAAAAGGGAATTTTATGTGTTTTCAATATAATGATACATGTATATGGACTAGTAAAACTATAGGTAGAGATTAGAAAACGGATGTAGGACATGCGTTTCAAGAGGAAAATAGAACTGGGCTGTGTGTTTGATTCAGTAAAAAAACTGCCTACGGATGTTGTAAGACAAAATATAACTAACGCTGGCGGGCCAGAGGCCAATAGATACCTGCTGGATCTTTGTGCCCCGTTGTCGTCATGGGCTGGGCCTGTTAAAAACAAAACAACCCTGGGCAATCTACAGCCCAGTTGAAACTTGCTCGACCTGAAAAAACAATATACGTGCTCAATAAACAAGAGAATTTTGCAAGTACAGACTGATAACTCGGATGCAGCACGGATAATGTTTTTTTATCATGATAATAAGTGCATGCACTTGTTTTGAAAAAATTGGAGAACTGGGAATTCGAACGGCGGGTGCTTATGCTACCCATCAAATAAAAATCAGGTGCCTGAAAATTTGTTTCGAAACAAATGATTCAGCTTTATATCCACGTCGACCCTCGGCATGATGGTTGGAAGCAAATGCAAGTTCATACCAAAAGATTGTTAACAACAATACCAACTTGCAGACGACAAGGTAGTACAACTACCAATACCAAACTAACTTATAATCTTTTTACTCCTGGCCCTAGTGTTCGTCTGGTAGAAAATCTTGCAAAGGACCAGCTCCCGCTCCTTCTCTTGCTCCAGGTCCC
The DNA here is from genome assembly GCF_003073215.2 of Triticum urartu. Classification (NCBI taxonomy): domain Eukaryota; kingdom Viridiplantae; phylum Streptophyta; class Magnoliopsida; order Poales; family Poaceae; genus Triticum; species Triticum urartu. The sequence continues at coordinate 441,002,559 of NC_053023.1, forward strand.
CGAGGTAGTATTGATGCATCACCCAGTTGGTCCTCTGCTGGTCGAAGTTCTTGTTGGTGTGCAGCACCAGAACCTTTTTTGCTGCCCGTCTGCCGGCCGTTGACCATCGCCGGCAAGGTATTGCCGGTCTTGTGCCACATCGCGTGCATGCCGCACTCCGACTGTATCTTGCGACGCGTCCACGCACACCTTTTGAATGCCCTGGAATTGTGCTGGAAGAAATGCTTCCTTAGGCCACTCAGTGTGATACCTACAGTATTGTGGAATACAGGTTTTAGTGTACCTAGTTGGCATTTTCATAACATCTTTGGCATGTTGCAGTCACTTGTTTCACTTTTTATTAACTGTCAAATTGTAATTGCTTCACCAGGTCTGCGTCTAAAAAGAAAAATAGAGCTATAAACAAAGGAATATGTTTGTGCAAGTAGACGGCCGATCGGTGTCTTACCTGGAAGTTTCTCAGGTTGGGTGTAACATATGCCGTGCTCGCTGTCGATGGTTCGTATGAACAAATCAATGAGAGACTGAAATCTCGCGCTGTCAGCACTCACTTTGGCCTCAAGGTGCTCGATCAGCTCCTGATCCGTGGGATCGAACTTGACGCCGGCCGGCAGCACGGGCCAATCCTTCTTCGACTTGCATCGATAACTCCAGTTATATGGTACTCAATGTATGATCGATCGACTGTTTTAAGTGAATGATGAAAGATTTCGACAGATAAGTGGTACTCCAAATCTGAAGTCCAGAATACCCGAACACGCCCCTGGGATTCTTGTGTCACCTCACATGCAGCGTGTTGTCACATCAATTCAATGTGTGGACATGATGAATAATTTGACCGACGTATACTAGTACTTCTACTGTACTACTTACTAGTCATATTTAGTGTCACGATTTATACATAGGTTTAACTAACAAGTACGCACTTGAAGCCTAACTGATATATATGGCTTCTGCACAACATCTCCATCATCATTATCAGTACATCCTACGCAGGTGAGTTAGGATGCACTTGATCCCAGGAAGGTATCTATCCTTCAAACCAAAGGAGTGCTTCAAACTAACAACAATACATAATATCCAACAAAAGAGGGTCGTGCTACAGCAGCAGAATACATGGCTCAGTCTAGATATCAGCATGAATCAAGTTGTGCATATTTGCTGTTGGCATGAACCACATCGCCGCATGTCGGGTTTGCAAAAGCCATCCATCGCATGGAAGCTTGTTGCCTTTCACACACTGAAGATTATCTGGCAACAAGCTGTGTCGACGAATCTCTGGATATGGTGATTCATGAAACCCATGGTATGATGTGTAAACACAGACCCCCCTCGCGAATGGAAGTTGCATAGCACAGTAATCATCGCTGGTGATATGATCGATGATTGGTTGGATGATCGGATAATTGAGCCCGAGGAACAAGGAGTGGTTGCCGAGGCTGTAAACCCGCCTCCAGTTGAATACGCCTGGCCCAACGGAACTGGGATCTTTCTCGAACACGAAGCAGCCATAGCCATCAATGTCACGAACGCCCCACACATTGTACTTCATGTGGTTTGATGTAATGGTTTGGTCAATTTGGTATGTGCGAATGAGCATCAAATGACCGCCATCAGCTGAATGAGCGATAAACCACCACCCATCGGCTGGTATGATTCCAGGTCCTGGAATCATGAAGGCCAGTGCATTTACGTCTGCTGCAACAATTCAAATTGGAGACCAAAAGGACAAAAATAAACAATCATGTTCAGAGTATGTGTGGAATTAAGATTATTATAACAGTGACACATATCATAGACAGAGAATTGCAATGCCGTGGTCATAATCATACCCCAAGTTAAAAAAATAAGCCAATGGCTTTCATATTCTAGCAATATGTCATGGTTCAAACATCATGTAACAATGAGAGGAAAACAGCTATGACAGCGCCTACTCATATTCTACCGTAGCACTTACTACTACTGTTCTCATATCAACTCTAAGCAATAACATGCGTTGTTGTAAAAATCTTGTAAACGAGAGTAACATATAGCAATCATGATTTTATTCTCATAATATGTATTCTAACAATCATTAGATGCCAATTGTTCTCATATAAACTCTAACAATAACATGTGTGGTCATAAAATCTAGGAAATGAGAGGAACATATAGCAATGATGTGGTTATAGACATGATATGCATTCTAAATTTGTAACAAATGAACATGCAGTCGTATTCATAAGGAAAAGATGAGATGAGATAGAACAATTACACGACGATAGATTCCACCAATATAGGTAGCCAATCTGTGCATCAACCGCGTAAACGATGCCATTGTGCACTATAGCATCAGACAGAAATGTTTCCTCAACAGGATTGATGATGAGCCATAACCATGTATGGTGACCGGATTCCAGATAGACTAATCCCTTGTTGAACAAGGCAATGAGCTTGTAATCCATGTAGTCTTCTGATGGTGTGGGAACTTCGCAGATTACAACTTTCTGCAAACAGAGGTCGAGCCAAAAGCTTGACGCGTCTCGTGCATAGTAGGCAGGAGTGTTCGGCGGGCCGCGAGGCTCGATGGCGGCGGTATCCAACGATGGAAGGGTGATCTCTCGCTGGGTGTAGATATCCACGAGACGCCATGGAATATCGGTGTGGTGGATGAGGACGATCCAGTTGGCCTTCATGCCCGCCCAGTAGTGGCCGCACATGAAGGACAGCTAGACGGGTAGTGGTAGCATGTCGAGGGGCACCATGGCAACCTCCGTAGGATCATCAAGTCGGTGTTTGGGCCACCTGCGAGGATCGGGCATCAGCAAGCCGGGTGTCTTGAAAAGAGCCGACCGGTTGCAGACGAGTAGACGGTACAAAGACACCGAGCATGCGGCCAGACGGACGGTGCTGAGTAGGTCCATACGACTACATATCTGCTCCAAGAGAACATCGGGGAGGGAATTCCAATCGCGGCTCTGCGTGTCAGTCGGTTTTTCCATTGGGGTTTTCGGTGCCTGCGAGCCAGCGGGGAAGTGGATTCGAGCGGGCAAGCGAAGAAGCTTCTCCTCCTGTGGCCGAGCAGTGAGCGGGGGGATATGGTACGCGCGAGCTACCAAGGAAGATGGCGCGGGCAGGCGAGCAGTGAGCAGGGGTAAATGGTGTGCGGCTGACGATGGGGAAGAGAGGAGGAAGAAGAGTGGAAGACGGGGAAGAAAGTGCATTCAATCTCAATTCTACTACTCCCTCCGTCTAGGTTTGTAAGTCACCTTACGAAAACCAAATAATCCCAAAACACTTAGGCACCGTACATTAACTCCCTTCTCGTTTTTTGTTTTGTGGCATATCAACCAATAAGATATGTTGGTTGTGCATGCTTTCAATGACTTGAGACTACCAAACATAACCGACTGATTTAGTAACACCAACACGCTGGTTCAGCTTATTAATTACATGCCCCATCTGCTGCAGTGTGTATTGTCACTTCACTGCGAATACTAGTTGAATAGTTCTCTCTGACCGAGATGGGGAATAAATGGATCGTGAGGACTTCCTTTCTACAATATCCCTATGCCTCTACGCTCACTTCACTCATTTTGCTCTGTACCTAGTCACTTGTTGAAATCTATAGCCAAATGGACATGTGAATGGGAGGGATTAAGCCCCATGCATGCAACATGCAACACTCACACGTACACATGGACGCACGCAACACTCACGTACCCATGCGGCACACAGCACACGACACAACACACACGCTCACGCTCAAGTGCTCAACCTACTCCCTACGTCCGTGAAAGACTGTACATTTAGAGATTTACACATTGACCAGGGCATAATTAATGCCCCAAATTAGCAGACTTATGTGTGCATGCGACCATTGAGATAAGAAGATTAAATGAAGGCCGTTGCATGCTGTAATTAAGGATAGACATGTAGCCTATACCTACAACACAAGTTGGTGCATTAGTCAATCAATATCGATTTAGACTAAAGGCTAAACACGTTGGAAGTGTAGATGTACATCATGTAGTACACTCTTTGTTGGAAGACCGAGGGAGGACACGTGCATGCACTCACATACACAGCCAGGGTGGTTCGCGCGCAAGGGTTGGACTCGTGTCGCGCCTGCGTAAAGTTTTGTTTAATTGATTTCTTTGCTCTGCCAACTGATAGGTGGGACCCAGAAACCAAGTGACAATTTAACCAGTCAACAAAGTGCCACGTCGACTATGTGGACGGTCAGTAGGGTGTAATACGGTGCTCTACGATGAGCTAGTGATCGCATAATCGCCGCAAAACTATATATAGTGACTGTAAAGAGCGTAGTGTTACATACGTTGACCGCCAGTGTATTTTTCTCGTTTCAAATTAAGCCATATTAATCGGAAAGGACGCAATATGGATTACTACTACTAGTACTAGTACTGCTTTGATGTGTCCCTTCAACTCGCCGAACGAGGAGAAGCTTGCTTACTACGCCTCTCCCTCGCCCATGCGCGCAGTGGTTCGCAGGACGAGGAGAGGGTTTTGACTGCAGCACCCTCTCCCTATCCCTTTCCCTCGCCCTTGTCCTCGCGGTGGACGTGCAGCAGTTCAATCGGTGTCAGATTGCCAGAAGCATATTATACTGTAGTATCATCATTGTTGGACCTAAGAGGCGAAGAGCCAAGTGCAAGGTTCACACGAGTACGAACTGTTGAACCTCCCAAAGAGGCAAAGAGCCAAGCGCAAGGTTTTATAGGAGTTGTCGTTCTAGTAGGAGTGTACTAGTACAACTATAGCGAACGATGCTACTGTATGATGCCGCCATGTCACGTATATGCAAAGCGGTGCCACCTTTTTTTTTCTCAAAGAGCGTGTTGGAGCCCGTGCAACAACCACACAAGTTGCACGTACACATAACACATTTACTAGTAATAAATTCTAAAGGACAAATGCCAGTATGCCACACAAGTTCATCTCCAACTCATGTGATAAATTTGTGCATGACTAGTCTACATATATTCACAGCGCTACCGTTCACAATTACCGTACTCCACATACACGTTATAGATGGGCTACATGTCCTCCTCCAGGTTCCAGTCCCAGGTGTTCTTCATGGATGGCATGATCCATAGTGGTGGGCAACGGGAATCATTGTCGCAGCTTTCTAGTCCAGTTCCACACGATGGAGACTCATCCAAGCTGAAGCGACATAAATCAGGGATAGCGTGTCCCAGCATGTCATTCATCCGGCGGTGCGCACTGAAGACACAACCATGCTTCATGAACGACAGGCCTTCTGTGTCGTGCACGGAAGGTGGCATCCGCTTCACAATGGGGTAGCTGTCCCCGATGAAAAGCAAGTACTCTCCAAGAGTGTTCCTCGGCACCCACGCAGCATCACAGGGGTCGAACTCGGCGCCGTTCATCTGGTACACGCGGCATCCCAGATCTGGACACATGGTGACGTACATAGTCAAGGTCCATGCATAATAATGTTGTGCTCAAATGTGGCGGTCAGTAATACTGTGCAGCAAATAGTACTACTCCGGTATAGAGGAAGTAAAATAACCGGCTTATTATATATAGCCACTCTTGGCTACATGGATTTGATAGTAAGACATGGAAAAACAAAAATGGTGGCAGCTAGTGGGTTCAAGTCTTCAAGGGCCTAGCTAGCTATACGCGTCCTCCAAGGTAAAAAGTACTCCTACTAGTACTACAAAGTATACTACTAGTACAACAATGAAAGAGAAGGCGAGAGGATTAAAAAATGGAATACCTGGGTAGATGGTGACGGTCCGATCGTGGTAGATTATGTGACCATGTTGCACATCAATGGTACCATGGGTAACGACTGCTAAGATAGTTGATCCCAATATGCCAAAGTCAGCTACAAGGTTCCAGGTTAGACCGAATCGCGGATGCAAATGCACATCCAAGATCGGCGATCTTATTTTGATTGGGGGATGACTGGTCCCTGCAAAATAATGGAGTACCGTCAGGGATGCAAATGATGGTTTGTGCATTCCGTTTGTAATCTCCCGTACCGTAGGATGTCAACCAGATGAAACAAGTCCCCTGGCTTGTCACCGCAAAGATGCGGCCTAGATGGCGCACGACATCTTTGAACATGTAGGGGTACAAATCTGCCACCGCCAACATGCGCCAGCCTCTGCCGTTACTGCCTCCTGCATTGAAGGCAATCCTTATGTCGAACACCGCGATGAGATAGTAATCGTCGTAGCCGCGTCGCTTTGTCGGCGGGTCCGCAATTGCTATCTTCTTCAATCTCATGTAGGCATCATCATACGTATTCTTGCCCAGCCAGTCCGGAAGGCCGATCCCAATGGTGGAGAAGGGGTCTACCGGAACGGCCGCACTGCTGTAGATGTTGTGCAAAATGATGGTGGTATCTGGCTGGAGGTATGCAAGCCAATCTTCGTTGGCACCGACCCAGACCTATATATAAGACGGTGGGCAGCGGAGAAATTACGGGATGGAAATGGAATAACTATGTACTACATGATCAAACTCCATTACTGACCTACTCATCGGACAAAATCCGACTACCTCTCAACGTCGGCAACTCTAGCGGAGTCAACGTGCAACCATGGCCAGGGAGCGGTGGACTGTTCGAAGGATTGTCCCATAGAAGAACCTTCTCCTAGAGGATGCATGGTAGACCAACAAGCATGGCCTGTTTAAGCAGCATCTTGAAAAAGTTGGTGCACGAAGCACTGAGTCTTGCGGCGGTGAGGACGTCGGAGCGGCGTGCGATTTCTCCCACAGGATCGTCGTCCAAGGTCTCCCAGCCCCGACGAGGAGGAGAACCACCTGGCGAATCCATGGGAGTAGCGACGAACTACCTTCTCTTCGGGGGGAGGGGAACTGGAGAGGAGGAGATAAGAGAGCGTAGTAACCGCAGGGCCTCGTCCCTTCCAACTATAGATCGTTCCTCAGCGAAGGGGTGAGGCTATTATTTACTAGTGCTCCCTCCGATTCTTTTTACTCTGCGCATAAGAGCAGACCCGGATACCAAGGCAGGGGCTCGCTGCATGCTTTCTGGATGGAAATACCCCTGGCGCATGGATGGGAGGAGTTAGCAGCTATAAATTCCCCATGCAGCCCATTGGTTGTCCGCCCGCGTTCTCCTCTCTCCGCATGCTGCATGGATGTCTCCCTCTCTCTCACATGACTGCATGTGGTGGCGCTGGCCTATGAGAAGCTCACGTGGAGATAGCAATCTTCTCTCCAGAAGTGATTTTTTTGAAGGAAGGGATTATGGAACGTTATGGGATTGCATTATACTGTAAATAATAGCACTAGTAAGAAATTTTTGGCACTAGGTAGTAGTTTTTGGCGTGGATTAAGAAATTTTTGGTATGATTTTGCCATTTTTTGTACACGCCAACTAGTGTCAAAAACGTCTTACATTATGTGACGGAGGAGTACGTACTTGTACTGTAGCAGTACTAGTACTACTTTTCTCAACTAGTAGTGCGATGTACGGTACTTCTAGTCTAGTCTAGTATAGTGCACCAGTTTTGAACTCTTGATCTATGGGCCAAGGAGCTACAGTTGGAAGTGGAGGGTACTACTGTTCTCTAGAACCATCGCTGTACTATCAATGCAGGGGAAGTACACCTGCGTAGTGTCCTAGTGGGTACTCTCGGTGCTCTATTCAGCCGCTCCTCTCACGTAGCTAGCCTACTCAGCCGCTCCTCTCACACACACACTAGCAGCCTGTTTATCAGCGACGGTTACTGCGGGGGCAGAACATTTGAGTTATTTGATACAGCAAGACTAGGCTTTTCGCTTCAATTTGTGGAGGTGTAATGGATCTTGTCGAACTTTGTTAGTAGTTCCTTCTTTATGAATGAGATGAAGCAAAGCTTTGGCCTCCGTTTCAAAAAAATACGGCAAGAGGAATTTAAGCTTTGGAAGCCAATAAGCTGTCACACCCTGCATTTTGTAACATTAAATTTGCATTAATAAAGCATTAAAATTTAGATCAACAAAAACTTCTGCATTATTTGGCTTTTATTTTGGAGTTGGATTTCTCTGTGTGGTTTTTCAAGTGCTCTTTAAAGTCAACTACTCCACCTTCTATACTTCATCTCCTTGCCCCAAACTTCTGCCCAATGATCATGCCATGTGTATAGTACAACATAGTATTTTCCTACAAAAATAATTTGGCCAAATATCAAAAATTAGTTTTCCAAAAACCCCTGAATTGAGGTTTGCACTACAAGTACTTGATTTCGGGTATGAAAAATATTTCAAAAAGTATATTTGAAACCTATTAGATAAAGGATTCCCATAAACCACAAAGATATAATTTTAAAAGTTACTTTCCCATTTTATTTAAAAGCTTTTTCTTAAGGCCAGAAATGGTCTTTAATAGGGAAAAAATATTTTATTGTTTTTAAAATATTTGAGAAAAATCAGGGAAACTCAGTGGACATATATTTTCCATATATATGAGTTTCAGCACATGGTCATGATCAAAATATTGGACAAAACCTCCCAAAACCATTCCTGCCCATTTCAAGGATTTGAAATATTTCTACAGGAAATATTTTCATAAAAATCCAAGGAAAATCCAGCAAGTCACAAATGCATATTGTTATCACCATGCAAAGCCTCATGTCAATTAAGGTCATTTTGGTTCACCAAAATGCCCCAAAACCCTCTCTGACCAGAATCAAATTTGAACAAGTTTGTACTACCAACTTTCTCTCCTTGACCCCAACTTTTGTGAGCATGTTCACATGACCAAATGAGGCCACTACACCAAGTGGTGCATCAAGGGGAAGTGATTTGCTCAACTAGATCTACACAAGTTCATTTCTGCTAATTTCTAGGGTTTACAAAAGTTGCATTGGCAACTTTTCCCAGATAAGCTCCAAATTGGTGGAAGACCCTAATTATATGTGTCATTTCACCCTGTGGAGTCTCATGGCAATTGGAAATATTTTTCTTACCCAAAGCATTATCAAACACCTTCTGCCACTTTTCAAAAATCACCATTTTGACCACTAACACTATTCTCCTTGAGCTCAACTTTTTACCACAACTCCTCCTAGTCCTCTCCTACCTCCAGTAACTCTTCCCTGGCCTCAGCTCAATGATTGAAGGGTAAAATACCCCAATTTACCTCCCTGTACAGCCCCTCTCTCCCTCTTCTTCTACCTCTCTCCTCTCCTACTAACTCCCCAGGGCATCCAAGGCCACAACCCACTTCTTTACTTCCCCCTAGAGCTACCAGACACCTTTGGACGCGCCCATGTTGCATAAAAAATGGCTATGCCAGCCATTTGCATGCTCTGGAGCGTGCTACAGTGCGCTCCCGCACTGTAGCCGCCCCCTTCCAACTGCCTCCGGCCACCTCGGGCCTCCCCAGCACGCCCGACGATGCGCCTCGGCGTCCGCGGCACGCTAAACCCTGGTCCCCCTCTTCCTTCTCCCTCCTCTCGCCCCAGCTCGCACGCGCGCTGGCCGCCCGAGCGCGCCAATGGCATGGCTCACATGCGCGGCGTCTCTGACCCCTCCCCGCTCTCTCCCTTAGCTCCCCTTGGCATAGTCCACACCCAGCAACACCCCAGACACGGCGCCAGCTCCTCCCGAGCCCCGTGGCAACGAGCTGGAGCTCGCCGGCGCACGGGTCCATGGCACCCCGCCGTTCGCCTATTTAAGGGCCTCCCCGAGCCCTCCTCTCCTCACCACTCGCTCTCTCACTCCCCTAGTCATCCCCCTGCACCCCAGTTCGTCTCCAGGAGCACCCGAGCTCGAGATCGTGCTCGAGCTCCGCCGCTTCGGCTCGCCGGAGTTTGTGAGGTATAGGCCTTCCCTGCTCCTCCTCTGCCCCGATTTGAAACTGCCTCCTCCCACTGATCATTTCCCCTCTCTCCCTCGCCTCGTTTGCAGCCAGAGTCGACCAGAACGACCACCACCTGAAGCTCCTCCGCCGCAAGACCTCGTCGCCAGTGAACCAGGCCACCCCGGCGACCGCAACCACCTCCACCTGAACGGCGACTCTGCACTGAGTCCAACGGTGCCATCATCTCACCCTGCCGTGCCCTGCTTTGCCGCTCGTGAGCACGGCGGCCCTCTGGTCGCGAGGTCAGAGATGACAGGCGGGCCCCGCCTGTCATCCTCACCTCTCTCTCACCCCCGCTCTCTCCCACTGGCAGCTGGGCCCCGCCCGTCAGGTTCAAACCTGGCGCGCGCACGCTCCGGCTCGGCTGGGCCGCTGCCCTGCGGCTGTTCTGGCCCAACAGGCACAGAGCCCTTTTTCCTTTTCTTTTTCTGTCACTTTTCCAAAAATTCCACAGGATTAAATATTAGGGCCAATTCCAATTCTGCCCCTAACTCGAACCCACTACTCAGTTTTGCCCCTAATTTTCAGGTATGCTCAGTTTTGCCCCTTCGCCGTTAGTGTCACTTATAGAAATGCCCTTTTGCGCCGTTACCGTCCGGTCAAAGTACTTTGACCATCCAGAAAAAAATAGCAAAAAAAATCAAAAAATATGAAATTTGGTGGGATCGAAGATAGTCATGTCCGCAAGGCGCGTGCACATTTTTGTGTTGGTTGGACACTCCGGGAGCTCGTGGCAAAGGAAAACAAAAATAATTTATGCCTATGAACAGTAAATTCGAAAAAATAGCAAAAAAGTTCAAAAGAAATTGAATTTATTTGGCGTCAAAGAGGCTTGAGTGCACAAAGTGCTTGCAAGTTTTGGTGATCAAATGACGTACGGGGCGCTCTAGAGAAAAAAACAAAATAGTGCATTTTTTCAAAGTTTTTTTGAGCTAAAATTTGTTTTTTTCTCCACGAGCTCCTACAATGTCCAAACACAACAAAAACGTGCACACATCTTGCGCACCTGAATATCTTGAGTCCCACGAAATTTCATATTTTTTTGATTTTTTTATATTTTGTTTGAATTTACTGCTCGCATGTGTACAAAATTTATGTTTTCCTTTGACACGAGCTCCCGGAGTGTCCGAACGGCATGAAAATGTGCACGCGCCTTGTGGACATGACTATCTTCGATCCCACCAAATTTCATATTTTTTTGATTTTTTTGCTATTTTTTCAGGACGGTCAAAGACCTTTGACCGGACGGTAACGGCAGAGAAGGGCATTTCTATAAGTGAAACTAATGGCGGAGGGGCAAAACTGACATACGTAAAAATTAGGGGCAAAACCGAGTAGTGGGTTCGAGTTAAGGGCATAGATGTAAATGTCCCTAAATATTAATCCAAATGCAACAATTCCAGTTCCTAAAATCTTATAAAAATCCCACCTGTTTAATGGTATAATTTTCACTCATGTCCAAACAACTTTTATGTACTGTCCATATTCAAATTCAAATTTGAATATATTTAGACCCCTCTAAAAATCCATTTCTTCTCTTCTTCCACTCCAAATCCAAAACTAGTAATTTTCCCCTTCTTAGTTTTCATCCTAATATTTAACAAAAATAAGTTGACATTTTTCTGAGCACCTTGGTTTTTCTGTTTTATTATTACCTTATTTTTCTCGTTATTATTTGCGACTATAGATTGCGTTGCCGACGAAGGAGTTGGACCAGAAGACTTTGAAGACCCTGAAGACTTTGCTAAGCCAGGCAAGCATCCCTTTGACCATGTCTATGAAACCCTTTTTATGCATGTCATATAGCACTTTATTAGTGTTGCATCGGAATCATGATGAGATGGTAACCACTTTGATGGGTTGCCTCTATTACTTCCTCGTTGATACTTGCATTGTGCATGACCCTATCTCCTTATGAGGGTAATGCCGGTGGGAGTAGATAGGATGCTAAAGTAGTGCTACGCAAAAAGGGACGGGAATATGCATGGTGATGGAGACATAGTATTTTCAAAAGACTTTTCAAAAACCCCATCGGGTGACACTTATGCCCGGGGGAGATGATGAGTTGGGTAGCCACTTGATGACGAAGTGGTGTACCGAGGCAAGTGTGTGTTGTTTTCAAAACGGATTGGTTTAAGTTGCGACCGTTATTCCAACCTTACATGCGCAACCACTCTACCCTTATATGGGAAAGGGCATTATTGGTTACCTAGGCCTATACTAGCTTGGAGCCCGCATTACTAGTGACGGGGGAGAGTTGGTGCTCTCTTTCGGGACGGGGGCGTGCCAGGTAGGGCGGCCAAGAACATTTTTATGGGGCACCGGACACACCGTTGGTACCCCGTGCCAGTGGTATGTGATGAATATGGGAGCAAGGCTCCACAATTTTAAGTTGTGAAAGGTTGGGAACGGGGGTTACTACCAATCGAGTGGACTCCATGTTAGCGTCGTCTAGGGAAAGATAGTGATCGGGTGCTTACCCCGGGTACTTGAGGTACCGCGGGTCGTGGATGACACGGAAGTTCCCTGGATCTTGTGGGTAAAGCGTGCAACCTCTGTAGAGTGTAAAACTATTCGAATAGCCATGTCCACGGTCAAGGACAGTTGGTTAACCGCTCTTGGGCTACGTCCACTTGTTTACAAACCAGTGTGTGTGGGAAAGTACTTCTTGGGTCAAGTCAAAGGACTTGACATGAATGAGTTGGGTTGGAGCCCACTCCCTTTATGTTGATATCTGTAACCAACCCCTATGGTTACTTGAATTCATGCGATGCATGGTTTACCAGTTATTGAACATGTCATAACACAACAAAAATTAGCTTTCTGCAGAAATTTACCTATGTCATGCATTGTTGTATCTTGAGCCAAAACATGGGTTGCTTGCGAGTACATTCAAAGTACTCATTGGCTTGCCACTGGTTATTTAATTGGCCAGGCATGGAAGAACCGGAGTTCGAAGAAGAGTTTTTTGGAGACGAACATGCGAACTAGGACGTTTCCCAGTCAGAATGCCTGTAGGGTTAAGGCAGATGGCATGGGTTCTACTTATCGACGAAGATTTCCGCTGCTTAAGTTTGTTTGATATTCAGCCCTTGTGGCTTTATCTATGTAAGACTTGACTATAATGGTCCTAATTTGTGTAAGACGGTATGTATGGATGTAAGACTCTTGTTATTCAGCTTCTGTGTGTTCAGTGAGCATTGATCTCTGGGATCACTGTACACGTGCATTCGGTGATCACGACTTATGAGTCGGGGTCCCCACAGAGCTGGTATCAGAGCCATCCTGACTGTAGGAAGCCTTAGTTAGCATGGACGTTAGTTAGCTTGAGACCATCTAAACTTCTCTTCTTTTCTAAAGCTTACCCCACCCAAGATATATTTCCCTTATTGACCTCTCCCATTCAACCTTTGTAGATGGCTGCCGTACCTGAAGACTTCCTGACCACCGGTTTTCCCGTGCTTCTCGAGGATAGCCTCAAGAAGTGCCAGTTTCACCGAGCCCCCATTTTCACCTACCATGAGCATTGGATCAATGACACCGAGACAGAGTATCATGTGGAAGTGATCTTGAAGGCTAATGACTCTCCAACAAGCTGGTTCTTCGAGGGACCCCAGATGGCAACACTGGTTCTTGTCGTCGAGACGGCAACCCTCAAGGCACTCACCCGCCTCCGAGACCTTCTTCCAGAGATGGCAGACGAGTTAGCAACCCGCTTCTTGCCTTATCGGAAGGAAGGTGAGGATGAGAGCAGTGCGCCAGCTCCACCATTAGAAGCAGGACTTCCACTCCGATTCCAGACCTACTTCAGCCTTTGTGCAGATAGTTTGGCACAACACTTGGCCTCGGAATCAATGGAGCTCCGAAAGGAACTTCATGAGACCAAGGCACTTCTTCGCCAAGCACAAGGGAAGACAGATAGGATCAAGAAGGAAGGTGCTCCCCCTGGTCAGCCCGCGATCGCATACCGAGGCAGAAGACCCCAAAAGGATGGGGAACCACCACATCAGCACCGCATGAGCGCAAGGGATTACCGCAAGCTCTTCACACCACCAGCAAAGCAACACTGTGTTGAGCTCCTCCACCCCTTCGAGCAATGAAGGAAGTCAGGCCACCGATGACGAGGAGGAAGACCTAGAAGAGCCAGACTACGCGACCGAGCATTCCACCACTTAGGCATCATTCGCAACCCGGATATGCCAGTTAGTAACCCCTACGGTAGGATAGGTCGTGTACCCCTATGCGAAGTCGAGTCCTTGTAATGGTTCATATGAAGCCATGTAGTGTTGTGTTTGCTTTTGATGTGTTTGATGGACGTCGTGCTTTCCTACGGGAACTTGTAAGCGACTACATCACCCATTTGGATTTTAATGAATGTGTTTGGCCTTTTGGCCCTTGCATGAAAAATTAGTGTCATACCAACCCCCTTACTAGGCATCCCATCTATATTGCTTTCCCCATCTTTCCTAATCATGAGACCTTGACCGCTCCAACAGGATGCCTGTTGTAACTCGTACTGGTACCTCTACCCAGCAGCAAGAAGCTGGAGGTTCAGCCAGAGCAGAAGCTAGTCAGGACCAAACCCAAGGACAAGCTCCACCACCGCCACCACCTCCAAACATGGACATGGCTCAGATTCTCCAAGCCTTCCGAGAGGAACGTGAAGCCAACACTGCAGCCCTCCAGATGATTGCTCAAGCTGTCAATCGCCAACCGACGGGAAACAGCAATGGACGTTCCATGTTGGTGGAGTTCAAGAAGCATGCACCACCCACCTTCATTGAGACTGCTAAACCCCTGGATGCAGACGACTAGGTCCGCACCATTGAGGATCTGCCGGAACTAGTCAGATGCACTGAGGACCGTGAGAAGGTGGCATATGCTGCTCACTGTCTCGGGGGAACTGCCAGAGCTTGGTGGGATGGATTCAAGGCCATGCATGCTGAGCAAAACATCACTTGGAATGACTTCAAGGTAGTATTCCGCAAGGCCCACATTCCTTCCGTCATCATGGCCATCAAGAAGCGTGAATTCCGAGCCCTGAAGCAAGGAAGTAGCACTATCAAGGAGTACATGCAGAAGTTCAGTGTTCTCTCAAGGTATGCTCCTGAGGATGTCAACACTGATGCTGCCAAAAGGGAGCGCTTCATGGAAGGCCTTAACCAGACTCTGTAGTACTCGCTTGTTGTGTGTGACTGCCCAACCTTTCCTGATCTGGTGAACAAGGCACTCATGCTTGAGGACAAGCGACGTGCTTTGGACGATACTCGTAAGTGCAAGATGATCAGCAAGGGTAGCTCCAGCAACCAGAGGCCTCGCCCGTGGCAGCCAGCCCCGGTCAAGCCAACCTATCAGCAGCCAAGAGCCCCTGCACCTCGCACCAACTATCAGCCTCAGCCGTATGCCAACCCCAGGCCAACTTACAACAACCCCAATAACAATGCCGGCAAGAGCAGCAACCCCAATCAAGTCACTTTCTTTGGATGTGGTCAGCCAGGACACTACTCCAAGAATTGCCCTAACAAGAAGCCCGACGCCCCGCGCCCTAATGCGCAGAACCCAGGGCAAGGCCGTGGAATGCCACCAAGGAACCAAGCTCCCCGTAACCCGCCCAACAACGGCAAGGGTCATGTGAATCATGTCACTGCAGAAGAAGCCCAGGAAGACCCGGACGTTGTGCTGGGTACGTTCCTTGTTAACTCAGCACCTGCAACTATCTTGTTTGATTCTGGAGCCACGCATTCATTTGTCACCCAAGAGTTTGCATTAAAAAGTGGCATGACCCCTACACCCCTGAATAACCCTATGGTGGTGCAAACCCCCGGAGCAGAGATGGGAGCCAAGATAGGATGTAAAGGAGTCAGAATTGTCATTAATGGGGTAGACTTCCTAGCAGACCTTATCATCTTAAGATCACAAGGCTTGGATGTGATCTTAGGAATGAATTAGCTCATCAAGCACCAAGGCTTGTTAGATTGCGCCAACCGGACCGTCACTGTAACCAATGACCAAGGAGTCGAAGTTAAATTTGCCTCCAACCCCTCCTCTGCTCAAGCCAACGAAGTCAACTGTCTGACTGAAGTCGCATTGGAGCAAGTGCCGGTGGTATGTGAATACCCCGATGTCTTTCCTGATGAGCTACCGGGAATGCCTCCAGACCGAGACATTGAGTTCATCATCGAGCTCATGTCCGGAGCAGGACCCATCTATAAGAAGCCCTATAGAATGGGATCGGAAGAGTTAGCAGAGTTGAAGAAGCAACTGGAAGAGCAATTGAGGAAGGGATTTATCCGCCCTAGTGCCTCCCCTTGGGGATCACCTGTTCTGTTTGTGGCAAAGAAGGACGGTACCATCCGCTTGTGCATTGACTACCACTCCCTCAATGAAGTTACAATCAAGAACAAGTATCCACTTCCCAAGATTGAAGATCTGTTTGATCAACTCAATGGGGCCAAGGTGTTCTCCAAGATCGACCTCGGATCTGGGTACTACCAGCTGAAAATCAGACCCCAAGATATTCCGAAGACGGCATTTGTAACCAGATATGGCCTGTATGAGTGCACGATCATG
The DNA here is from genome assembly GCF_003073215.2 of Triticum urartu. Classification (NCBI taxonomy): domain Eukaryota; kingdom Viridiplantae; phylum Streptophyta; class Magnoliopsida; order Poales; family Poaceae; genus Triticum; species Triticum urartu. The sequence goes on from NC_053023.1 coordinate 441,018,976, forward strand.
TCCTTTGGATTGACCAATGCCCCAGCTTACTTCATGTATCTCATGAATAAGGTCTTCATGGAATATTTGGACAAGTTTGTCGTTGTCTTCATTGATGACATTCTTGTCTTCTCAAAGACGGAAGAAGAGCACGAGCAACACTTGAGGATGGTCCTAGACAAGCATCGAGAGCACCAACTGTATGCCAAGTTCAGCAAGTGCGAATTTTGGCTGCGTGAAGTTGGATTCTTGGGTCATGTTTTGACCGAAGAAGGATTGTCGGTCGATCCCGCTAAGATTGAAGCCGTGACTGAATGGCAATCCCCAAGCAATGTGAAGGAAGTCAGAAGCTTCCTCGGACATGCAGGATATTACCGCAAGTTCGTTGAAGGATTCTCAAGCATTGCACGACCCATGACTCAGCTCTTGAAGAAGGACAGGAAGTTTGAATGGACGCCGAAGTGCGAAGAAAGCTTCCAGGAGCTGAAGAAGAGATTGACCACCGCCCCAGTTTTGGCCACACCAGATATACACAAGGAATTTGTGATATATTGTGATGCATCGAGAACCGGACCGGGAGGTGTTCTGATGCAAGAGGGCAGAGTCGTAGCTTACCTTTCGAGGCAACTACGGCCTTGTATGAAGAACTTGAAAGCTTCGGGTTGGAACTGGTTGCACCAGGATTCTTGGCCAACCTCGAAGTTAGGCCTACCTTGATAGATGATGTTAAGGAAGCTCAGAAGGGACACGAAAGTATTGAAGGCATCAAGAGGAAGATCAAGGCAGGCAAGGCCCCAGGATTCTCAGAGGATGAGCAAGGAATTGTGTGGTTTGGGAATCGCATTTGCGTACCCAACAAGATTGAGCTCAAGAATTTGATCTTGCAAGAAGCTCATGACACCCCGTATTCCATCCACCCCGGAGGAACCAAGATGTATCAAGACCTAAAGGAAAGATTCTGGTGGCATGGCATGAAGAGAGAGATAGCCACTTTTGTCGCTAAGTGTGACATATGCCAAAGGGTCAAAGCTGAACATCAGTGACCCGCTGGATTGTTACAACCTCTCAAGGTGCCTGAATGGAAATGGGATAAAGTCGGAATGGACTTCATCAGTGGATTACCCAGGTCAAATAAGGGACATGACTCCATCTGGGTCATAGTCGACCATTTGACCAAAGTAGCCCATTTCATTCCTGTCAAAACGACTTACAAGGGAAACCAGCTAGCCAGCCTCTACATCAACAGAATCGTAAGCCTTCATGGTGTTCCCAAGGAGATTGTGTCAGACCGAGGAACCCAGTTTACCTCAAGATTCTAGAAGAAGTTACAAGAGGCCATGGGGACCAAGTTTTCCTTCAGCACTGCTTTCCACCCATAGACCGGAGGCCAGACAGAACGAGTAAATCAGATACTCGAAGACATGCTCCGAGCCTGTGTCTTAGCATATGGAGCTAGGTGGGAAGATTGCCTCCCTTTCACCGAGTTCTCCTACAACAACAGTTATCAGTCAAGCCTCCAGATGGCACCATTTGAGGTGTTGTACGAACGCAAGTGTCGCACACCCCTCAATTGGTCAGAGACCGGAGAAGGAATAGTCTTTGGGCCCGATATCCTCCGTGAAGCAGAAGAGCAAGTCCAGCTTGTCAAAGAGCGTTTGAAGACTGCCAAGTCAAGGCAGAAAAGCTACGCTGACTCACGTCGGAGAGACATGACCTTCCGAGTTGGAGACCATGTCTATCTCCGGGTCACACCTCTCAAGGGAACCCATCGCTTCCATGTCAGAGGAAAACTCGCACCAAGATACATCGGCCCCTTCGAGATCACTGAACGGCGAGGAGAAGTGGCTTACCAGTTGGAACTTCCACCTGAACTATCCGATGTGCACAACGTATTCCACGTGTCACAACTCCGGAAGTGTCTCCATGTTCCAGACAAACCTGATCTTTACAAGGACGTCGATCACCAAGCCATTGACCTTCAGCCCGATTTGACCAACTACGAGAGACCCATCTGCATTTTGGACGAGGCTGAACGACGCACTCGAAGCCGCACCATCAACTACTTCAAGGTCCAGTGGAGCAACCACACTGAAGCAAAAGCAACCTGGGAACGTGAAGACTACCTTAGATCCGAGTTTTCGTATCTCTTTAAAGCCTAGTTTAGGAATCTCGGGGACGAGATTCTTGTAAGGGGGGTAGGTCTGTCACACCCTGCATTTTGTAACATTTCATTTGCATTAATAAAGCATTAAAATTTAGATCAACAAAAACTTCTGCATTATTTGGCTTTTATTTTGGAGTTGGATTTCTGTGTGTGGTTTTTCAAGTGCTCTTTAAAGTCAACTACTCCACCTTCTGTACTTCATCTCCTTGCCCCCTTGCCCCAAACTTCTGCCCAATGATCATGCCATGTGTATAGTGCAATATAGTATTTTCCTACAAAAATAATTTGGCCAAATAGTATTTTCAAAAATTAGTTTTCCAAAAACCCCTGAATTGAGGTTTGCACTACAAGTACTTGATTTGGGGTATGAAAAATATTTCAAAAAGTATATTCGAAACCTATTACATATAGGATTCCCATAAACCACAAAAATATAATTTTAAAAGTTATTTTCCTATTTTATTTAAAAGCTTTTTCTTAAGGCCGAAATGGTCTTTAATAGGGAAAAATTATTTTATTGTTTAAAAATATTTGAGAAAAATCAGGGAAACTCAGTGGACATATAGTTTCCATATATATGAGTTTCAACACATGGTCATGATCAAAATATTGGACAAAACCTCCCAAAACCATTTCTGCCCATTTCAAGGATTTGAAATATTTCTACAGAAAATATTTTCAAAAAAATCCAAGGAAAATCCAGCAAGTCACAAATGCATATTGTTATCACCATGCAAATCCTCATGTCAATTAAGGTCATTTTGGTTCACCAAAATGCCCCAAAACCCTCTCTGACCAGAATCAAATTTGAACAAGTTTGTACTACCAACTTTCTCTCCTTGACCCCAACTTTGTGAGCATGTTCACATGACCAAATCAGGCCACTACACCAAGTGGTGCATCAAGGGGAAGTGATTTGCTCAACTAGATCTACATAAGTTCATTTCTGCTAATTTCTAGGGTTTACAAAAGTTGCATTGGCAACTTTTTTTTCCCAGATAAGCTCCAAATTGGTGGAAGACCCTAATTATATGTGTCATTTCACCCTGTGGAGTCTCATGGCAATTGGAAATCTTTTTCTTACCCAAACCATTATCAAACACCTTCTGCCACTTTTCAAAAATCACCATTTTGACCACTAACACTATTCTCCTTGAGCTCAACTCTTTACCACAGCTCCTCCTAGTCCTCTCCTACCTCCAGTAACTCTTCCCTGGCCTCAGCTCAATGATTGAAGGGTAAAATACCCCCATTTACCTCCCTGGACAGCCCCTCTCTCCCTCTTCTTCTACCTCTCTCCTCTCCTACTGACTCCCCAGGGCATCCAAGGCCACAACCCACTTCTTTACTTCCTCCTAGAGCTACCAGACACCTTTGGACGCGCCCACGTTGCATAAAAATGGCTATGCCAGCCATTTGCACGCTCTGGAGCGCGCTACAGTGCGCTCCCGCACTGTAGACGCCCCCTTCCAACCGCCTCCGGCCACCTCGGGCCTCCCCAGCACGCCCGACGATGTGCCTCGGCATCCGTGGCACGCTAAACCCTGGTCCCCCTCTTCCTTCTCCCTCCTCTCGCCCCAGCTCGCATGCGCGCTGGCCGCCCGAGCGCGCCAATGGCACGGCTCACACGCGCGGCATCTCTGACCCCTCCCCGCTCTCTCCCTTAGCTCCCCTCGGCATAGTCCACACCCAGCAACACCCCAGACACGGTGCCAGCTCCTCCCGAGCCCTGTGGCAACGAGCAGGAGCTCGCCAGCGCACGGGTCCACGACACCCCGCCGTTCGCCTATTTAAGGGCCTCCCCGAGTCCTCCTCTCCTCACCACTCGCTCTCTCACTCCCTAATCATCCCCCTGCACCCCAGTTCGTCTCCAGGAGCACCCGAGCTCGAGATCGAGCTTGAGCTCCGCCCCTTCGGCTCGCCGGAGTTTGCGAGGTACAGGCCTTCCCCGCTCCTCCTCTGCCCCGATCTGAAACCGCCTCCTCCCACTGATCATTTCCCCTTTCTCCCCCGCCTCGTTTGTAGCCGGAGTCAACCGGAACGACCACCACCCGAAGCTCCTCCGCAGCAAGACCTCGTCGCCGGCGAACCAGGCCACCCCGGCGACCGCAACCACCTCCACCTGAACGGCGACTCTGCACTGAGTCCAACGGTGCCATCATCTCACCCCGCTGCGCCCTGCTTCGCCGCCGGTGAGCACGCCGGCCCTTTGGTCGCGAGGTCAGAGATGACAGGCGGGCCCCGCCTGTCATCCTCACCTCTATCTCGCCCCCTCTCTCTCCCACTGGTAGCTGGGCCCCGCCCGTCAGGTTCAAACCTGGAGCGTGCGCGCGCCGGCTCGACTGGGCCACGTCGCTGGCTTGGCCGCTGCCCTGCGGCTGTTTTGGCCTAGCAGGCACAGAGCCCTTTTTCCTTTTCTTTTTCTGTCACTTTTCCAAAAATTCCACAGGATTAAATATTAATCCAAATGCAACAATTCTAGTTCCTAAAATCTTATGAAAATCCCACCTATTTAATGGTATATTTTTCACTCATGTCCAAACAACTTTTATGTATTGTCCATATTCAAATTCAAATTTGAATATATTTAGACCCCTCTAAAAATCCATTTCTTCTCTTCTGCCACTCCAAATCCAAAACTAGTAATTTTCCCCTTCTTAGTTTTCATCCTGATATTTAACAAAAATAAGTTGACATTTTTCTGAGCACCATGGTTTTTCTGTTTTATTATTACCTTATTTTTCTTGTTATTATTTGTGACGATAGATTGCGTTGCCGACGAAGGAGTTGGACCAGAAGACTTTGAAGACCCAGAAGACTTTGCTGAGCCAGGCAAGCAGCCCTTTGACCATGTCTATGAAACCCTTTTTATGCATGTCATATATCACTTTATTAGTGTTGCATCGGAATCATGATGAGATGGTAACCACTTTGATGGGTTGCCTCTATTACTTCCTCGTTGATACTTGCATTGTGCATGACCCTACCTCCTTATGAGGGTTATGCCGGTGGGAGTAGATAGGATGCTAAAGTAGTGCTACGCAAAAAGGGACGGGAATATGCATGGTGATGCAGACATAGTATTTTCAAAAGACTTTTCGAAAACCCCATCGGGTGACACTTATGCCCAGGGGAGATGACGAGTTGGGTAGCCACTTGATGACGAATTGGTGTACCGAGGCAAGTGTGTGTTGTTTTCAAAACGGATTGGTTTAAGTTGCGACCGTTATTCCAACCTTACATGCGCAACCACTCTACCCTTATATGGGAAAGGGCATTATTGATTACCTAGGCCTATACTAGCTTGGAGCCTACATTACTAGTGACGGGGGAGAGTTGGTGCTCTCTCTCGGGACGGGGACGGGCCAGGTAGGGCGGCCAAGAACATTTTTATGGGGCACCGGACACACCGTTGGTACCCCGTGCCAGTGGTATGTGATGAATATGGGAGAAAGGCTCCATAATTTTAAGTTGTGAAAGGTTGGGCACGGGGGTTACTACCAATTGAGTGGACTCCATGTTAGCGTCGTCTAGGGAAAGATAGTGATCGGGTGCTTACCCCGGGTACTTGAGGTACCGCGGGTCGTGGATGACACGGAAGTTCCCCGGATCTTGTGGGTAAAGCGTTCAACCTCTGTAGAGTGTAAAACTATTCGAATAGCCGTGTCCACGGTCAAGGACAGTTGGGTAACCGCTCTTGGGCTACGTCCACTTGTTTACAAACCAGTGTGTGTGGGAAGTACTTCTTGGGTCAAGTCAAAGGACTTGACATGAATGAGTTGGGTTGGAGCCCACTCCCTTTATGTTGATATTTGTAACCAACCCCTATGGTTACTTGAATTCATGCGATGCATGGTTTACCAGTTATTGAACATGTCATAACACAACAAAAATTAGCTTTCTGCAGAAATTTACCTATGTCATGCATTGTTGTATCTTGAGCCAAAACATGGGTTGCTTGCGAGTACATTCAAAGTACTCATTGGCTTGCCACTGGTTATTTAATTGGCCAGGCATGGAAGAACCGGAGTTCGAAGAAGAGTTCTTTGGAGACAAACATGCGAACTAGGACGTTTCCCAGTCAAAATGCCTGTAGGGTTAAGGTAGATGGCATGGGTTCTACTTATCGACGAAGATTTCCGCTGCTTAAGTTTGTTTGATATTCAACCCTTGTGGCTTTATCTATGTAAGACTTGACCATAATGGTCATAATTTGTGTAAGACGGTATGTATGGATGTAAGACACTTGTTATTCAGCTTCTGTGTGTTCAGTGAGCATTGATCTCTGGGATCACTGTACACGTGCATTCGGTGATCACGACTTATGAGTCGGGGTCCCCACATAAGCAAGGCTAGTTACATAGTGCATATGTGTACATGATTGAAAGTAAGTATCAACCATGAGTGACTAATATCTTGATGGAAAACTCGAAACTATGGAATACTAGGAAAAGAAATGCATGGTTGGAAATACTAGCAATGTTCATGTCCGTTGCAACGAATCATAATTAGAATAATACTTATTCACAAACTTGGTACAAAACACTCTAATTTTGATATACATATGTCACTAGAGATATATTATGTTTCAATTAGAATATATTCCTTGGGCTGTTTTGGTGAGGTCAGGGAGGGATGTGGTTGGTTTTAAGATACTAATTATGAGTTTTTTTGCAAATTGGTAGACAAGTGGGATGCTGGTGAGAAAAGGCAACAACTTACCTCACAATGGTTAGATGTAGATCTAATGGTCAGAAACGACGGATGGCAGACACACCAGCATCACCAACTTAGTCTTGTGTAGGAGTACTAGCAAGATCCGTGCATTGCACGGAACATCAAGATGCATTTTTTTTATAAAACACTTGTTGTGATTGACCCTTGCGGGAGTAATCCCATGTGTAAAAACTAATGATATCTCGAGAAATATGAGATAAGGTGAATAGGAGTGAGGTGTGGTGGTGGTTGGTGGTCGAATTGAGCGGAGGCATGGGGATTGACGACGCCGGCAGCGGCCACCAGGCCAGTTTGTTCGAGAGGCTTTCTTTATTAATTGCTCAACAATGAGGTTTGTTGGAGATAAGGATGAACGAGGGAAGGCCTTGTCTGCAAATTTGGAGAGGGGTGCGGGTATCTTTTAGTTTAATTTCCATCCGTCAGATATAGATCGGACGGTCTATATTGTAAGATGGCACACGTACCATCATCACCAACTCGGTTTTTTATAAGAGAAGAAATATAAGTATGGAGATACAAACGTATTATCGATACTTGCTTCCGTAAATTAGCATCTACATTCTATTCAACGCCTTGGCATGTGGGCCCTTAGCATAATGACTTCTCGACTGTGTAAAACGAAGATTTTCCCGTCGCCGACAAGGAGGGGGTGACGGCGGCGCGCTTTTTGGCTTGATCTAGTCCTAGTAGTCATACTAGGTGGTCTAAGCACGTGTAGATTTATCCTTTTTCACGTCTCGTGTTCGCCGTACTGCCACGATTGTTCATGAATAGACGGTAAGTTATTCACGGGGAAACCCTTGTTGAGCGTGTTTGCGAGAGAGAGAGAGAGAGTGCGGGTGTGATATGTTAGAGACTGAGGCAATGATAACAGATTCTTTGTGTCTATGTGTGTGGAGGATAGAGAGACATGTACATGGGGCTTTGTGTTGTGTAACGTGGAGACACATATACATAATTAGAGAGTGAGTGTGTGAGATACACATGCAGACATGAGGAGAGATGAGGATCCAGGTAAATGGGTGTTTTCGCATGTCTGTGTGTGTTTGTGCATGCATTTGTGTGTGAGAGGGAGTGAGTGTATGTGGAGTAGAGAGACCACTGATGATGTAAACCTAGTATATGGGAAGGGGGAATGGTGTGACATGTGTAGTAGAGAGATAGCACAGGTGCGGGCGGGGGGAGCAGACTATTTGGAAGAGACATCGAGTGTGTGTGGGGGAGAGGGGTGTGAGAGCGAGAGAAAGAGAGAGCTAGCGCCGGAGAGAGAGAGAGAGAGAGAGAGAGAGAGAGAGGAAGAGAGGGAGCGAGAGGGGTCGTTTGTGTCCATAAATGGCGTATAGATACGGAGACAATGTTGATGTTGTCCGAAATTGGCCTATGAACGGAGACGCAGGGGAAGCGAGTCATCATGTGTGTGATAGGGACTTCATGAGAGAGCTAGAATAGATGGTGTAGAGAACAATGTGCGAAATCGAGAATGATTATACATTAGGGAGCTATGCAAAGAGTCACGACATATATGTATACAGGGAAGGAGCTGGGGCGGGTCCGCATGTGGGAGAGATAGAAAGAGGAGAGTGGTGCACAAGGAGACAAAGTGTGCTTGTTTGCAGTGGGGATGGTGTGTGAGGTGAGTGCGCGAAAACCAAATAACTAGGGAGATAGACGTTTGGGGGCGACGTTTTGTGTGTATGGGAAATATACACTCTACATAGTGCGTGTGCTTGGGTAAGAGAGATAGTGGGAGACCTAGAGAGTGAGGGAAGAGATGTGTGCATGCCCGAGAGACAAAGTGATAGAGACCTATGTTGGGGTCCGGACTTTACAAGAGAGAGGGGTGTTAATGTGCTCGTGTGTTGGTGTTTGGGGGAGAGAACGACTTCTCTCTCTGTGTGTGTGTGTGTGGTGGGGGGGGGGTTGACTTCAGATAAAGAGTGAGGTGTCTATATTTGAGGGACTTTAGCGTAATCGAGATATTGTGCACTCATGGTTGATCAATTTGTTTCACAGTTTGTACTATGAGATGACGATACTTTTGAACATGTGTGATATACCTTGATGTACCAGAATTACAAACCTAAGATTGGAATTTTGGAATTCGACTCCATCATTAGCTTTTGTAATTCATTTAAACGGAGGTACATTTTTTAAGCCGGGATTTCGTGATTTCAAATTCATATATCAAACCTAGAGATATACACATACGGGCATGTTCAACATTTATAATCATCCACTTTATTCATACACATACACATTTTTGCTTTTGTCATCATATTTAGGATAAACACATTTGGAATTTCATTTGAATTGGATCGTATGATGGTATTTGCTTGTAGTAGCTCAATGATCCATATTGAATTGAATGGACAATCTAAGTTTCGAGTTGGAGACATTGATTTTCAGAACTTGCACATTTTTTGCGTGCAAAACAAACAAATTGTCGGCCATGATATCATAGTTGGCCGTACGAGAGCAGAATACTTATAATTTTAGGTGCCAAAAGCTTTCAAACTTCCCACTCACATCAAAATATCACGCGCCCGAAAGTTTAGCCCTGCGATATTCCTGTTTTACCCCTGCCACATGAACGGAAAAGGGCTGCTTTGGTAACTCCATTGTTTTCCCCTCTTTGACCCCAACATTCTTCCCCAGAGCCCCTCCCCTTCCCCTCCCCGACCCCCCCAACCACGGCAAGCCGCCGAATCTAGTCCTTCACCATAGCGGTGGACCTCACACCCCGCCGGATCTACCTTCCGCACCTTGGAACCCCCAACTGCCAACTCACCACTTCACCGGAGCCGCTTCAGCGATTGGCTTGTCCACCGCTCCAGATCTCCTTGACCGCCATCATGGTCCACCACACTGGATCTGCTTAACCGGCGCCCTCGTCCACCACAACGTAGGCCCTTCACTGACTCCCTCGTCCGCCCCTTCGCTGGCCCTTCATACAAGCCCTCGGCAACCGCAACAGATCTGCCTCACCGAAAGCACTGTACAACGCGCCCGCCGAAGCCTTCGTCCACTGCACCGGACCCGCTCCACGGACGCCATATACCGGCCCTGCTTTACCGATGTCGCAGCCTCATCAGGTTATTTCAATTTGTACTCCTTCGGTTTTTCTCTTTATCATGCAATTGTTCACTTACCACAGATGAGCTTTCTTGTATGTCGACAGGCGCCGCAATCGTAGCACCGGAGCCGCTTCAGCGACGGTGACAGCCGGCCCAAACTCAACCGCAACACGAGCACCATCGATAATCCTTAGCTATCAAGTATGACAACGATACCCATACGCCGCTGAGAAACAGGTACTATTATCCAACGGCCGGCGCCTACGTTCACTTTCCTAGCATAAGCACCGCACCTTTGAATTTCTTCAGGGCATCATTCAGTATTTCATGAGACGTGTTATTCTGCTTGCACCTATAGGGCCATACTTCTGGCAGTGAACATGTTACATGTGCTAAATTACATACCAGTGCACATATAGTTAATATGCTTTAGTTTTGTTCTGATGCCACCTGTTGGTTCCATCGGACTGCTTAATGTTCTATATACTGAATTACACATCAGCAAACTAGCATGTGGTTCCGCTGCTTTTTGTTCATTTTACCCTACATTTTTTGATGCTAGCTATTACATCACTGCTCCGAGCCTCTGTTCATTACTTGTTTGTGTGTTCTTGATCTTCCCAAGTTGCATGACTAATTTGATGCTTCTATTAATTATGGAGCTGCCAACCCCATCAAGCAAAATATTTGATCTTTTGGGGCTGGCACCTCGAACAAGCATAAAAATAGAGGGAAGCAGATATACTCCCTCCGATTCTATTTACTCTGCCCATAACTCTTGACCTGCATACCAAGGAGGGCACTGGTTTAATTTTTCTGGACTAATTTGCCAATTAATTAGGGCAGAGGCGGATGGGGCGGGGCACAAAAGGAAACTAGCGCTAGGAATCGGCAACGCGCAGACTAATACGAGAAAACTGAGAAAAAGATATACGCAAAGTAAAAAGAATTGGAGGGAGTATTGTCGTGTATGCACACACCCTTCTTTCATTAGTTTAGATGAACCATTGATGATCAATTCGGACCAGTGCATGCGATTAAAATTAATTTTACCTAAATAGATGGTGCAGAATAAACTACAACAACTAGATTTGCAACCACGGGATGCTGACGATATCTTCAAAGAACATTGCAACAACAGCTAGGCTTCACAGCAACATATGGTAAGCCAGTGTGTTTTAGTACATGTGAAATGTAATGCGAGTGGGCTGCTTTCTTGGCTTGTGCCCTCAACATGTAATCCTACCGAATTACAAATAGTTCAATTGCCTGATGTATTGCTTGATTCGAATGCTTATTTGTTGTTACACTATACCTGAGTTGGCCAATATGTCAGCAGTGCCTGCTGTACTATCGTAAAGAAATGCAAGACTATTTCATTTGAGTCCTTAACTTTTCCTCTCAACTTCATCACAAGACTGTCTTCGTAGTTTATATGAGGCCACACTGTTAAGTGCTTTCTCAGATTATTTCAACTTCTTAGATGCCTTGGCAACTTAAATATAGCGGTTGTACACTCCCTTTCAACTAGGGATGTCAACTGGGTCCGGTTTAATCCTGATTAAAGTCCACTAGTGGTATGATAGTTCAAAAGAGTTTTTATTTTTTTGAGGAAAATGAACTAGGGAGGTAGCAAAAACTAACTAGATGGGACTGGCGGAATTTGTTTATTTGCCACTTACATCCCTAGTTTCATCTTACCATTTTAATTTCTTTTTGGCCGATGTTGCTTCGAACCATTTAAATATAGTTTGCCATGCTCGGCAATAATTCATCCGTTGTTTACCATGTAAGCTTACTGCCTGGATCATATGATAACTATCTCTTACTGATGTCCAGCGGAAACCTTTCAGGATGCCGTTCACACTAGGACACAATGTACAACCCCAGAATCTATTTGTGGAAGCACAGCGCCATCCATGTTACCAGATGGTAGCAGTTTAGAGGCAACACCACCGGAGAGCAGTCTGAGCACATATATTATAGTGCTTGAGGCTCTACTAGAGGCAGAAAGAGATGGTGTGGCTGCCATGAATGAGGTAATATTTATCTTGACGCTGGAAATTACGGAATTAGCGACAAGAATTATGCAAGCAACCCAAGAATTGGAGGAAGTAAGAATGTTGCATTTGAAGACGGAGGAGGTCCTGCTGTTTCTGCTATCTGAAGCCCAAGATAATCCCGGTTCTTCTTTAGATACCAGTTCAAATTTTCGTTAGATTATTGTACTTGCATGTTGTGTCATGTCTCTGAATGGATTATGTTGCAAGACCCCCTATGTTGTCCATGTGTTGTAATGATCTGAATTTTGTAGGCGAGGTAATCCTCTGTAATGCCCTCGATGCGGCTATATCTCCTACGTGTCGAAGCATGACTTAGAGGCATAACCGCATTGAAAGCAATGCCGCAAGTGAGGTAATCTTCACAACAACCCATGTAAATAATTAAAGGGGAAAAGATACATAGTTGGCTTACACTCGCCACGTCACACAAATACATGAATAACATTACATTCATCCAATACACTCATGGTCCGACTACGGTACCAAAATAAAGAGCAACCCCCAAATGCGACAAAGTCCCCGATCGCCCCAACTGGGCACCACTACTGATCATCTGGGAAAGACACATCATAACGACGAGATTCTTCATCGAACTCCCACTTGAGCTCAAGCGCATCGTCTGGAGCGGTATCATCGGTCTTTGCATCTGGTTTGAAAGTAATCTATGAGTCACGGGGACTCAGCAATCTCACACCCTCGCAATCAAGACTATTTAAGCTTATAGGAAAGGTAAAGGTATGATGTGGAGCTGTAGCAAGCGAGTAGCTTATATAGTGGCTAACATACGCAATTGAGAGCGAGAAGAGAAAGCAAAAGCACGGTCGAACAACTATGATCAAGAAGTGATCCTAGAACAACCTACATCAAGCATTACTCCAACACCGTGTTCACTTCCCGGACTCCGCCGAGAAGAGACCATCACGGCTACACACTCGGTTGGTGCATTTTAATTAAGTTAAATTTTAGGTTATCTACAACCGGACATTAACAAATTCCCATCTGCCCATAACCGCAGGCACGACTTTCGAAAGTTCAAATCCCTCCAGAGGTGTCCCAACTTAGCCCATCACAAGCTCTCATGGTCAACGAAGGATATTCCTTCTCCCAAGACAATCCGATCAGACTCGACATCCCGGTTACAAGATATCCTCAACAAAGGTAAAACATGTCCAGCAACACTGCCCGAATGTGCCGACTAATCCCGATAGGAGCTGCACATATCTCGTTCTCAGGGCACACTCAGATAGGTCAAGCTACGAGTAAAACCAACCCTCGAGTTTCCCCGAGGTGGCCCCGCAGGCTGCCCAGTTCGGACCAACACTCAGAGGAGCACTGGCCCAGGGGGGGTTTAAATAAAGATGACCCTTGGGCTCCAGAAACCCAAGGGAAAAAGAGGCTAGGTGGAAAATGGTAAAACCAAGGTAGGGCATTGCTGGAGGAGTTTTATTCAAGGCGAACTATCAAGGGGATCCCATTATAACCCAACCGTGTAAGGAACGCAAAATCCGGGAATATAACACCGATATGACGGAAAACTAGGGCGGCAAGAGTGGAGCAAAACACTAGGCATAAGGCTGAGCCTTCCACCCTTTACCAAGTATATATATGCATTAAGATAAACAAGATAATATAGTGATATCCCAACAATAAACATGTTCCAACAAGGAACGATCTCCAATCTTCACCTGCAACTAGCAACACTATAAGAGGGGCTGAGCAAAGCGGTAACATAGCCAAACAACGGTTTGCTAGGACATGGTGGGTTAGAGGTTTGAAATAGCAATATGGGAGGCATGATAAGCAAGTGGTAGGTATCGTAGCATAGGCATAGCAAAAGAGCGAGCATCTAGCAAACAAAGATAGAAGTGATTTCGAGGGTGTGGTCATCTTGCCTGCAAAGTACTCAGACTTGCCTTGATCCTCGTAAGCGAACTCAACGGGTTCCTCATTCATGAACTCGTCTCTCGGCTCTACCCAAACAAGAACAACAAGCAAAAGGGAGCACAATCAACCACGTGCAATGCTCAAGCAACATGATGCAAATATGGTATGATATACGGGATGCGATATGTGATGCATATGCAAAATTTTACAAGGAATGATTGAACCTGGACTCAAATTGGAAATCCAAGAGTGCCACTGGAAAGGTGAGTTGATTTTGGTTGAAATTTATATAAAGATCACCGGAATCGGATGCACGGTTTGGATATGGCAAGTGAAACAAATATGGCACCGGTCTTCGATAATCAGCAAGTGACCAACTAAATGCATCAAGATAAATATGCTACAGCACTCAAACATGACAAAAAAAATACATGGCAGGGATCCACTCATGATGCTTAAGAAAAGATGAACACTAAGCTACGGCTAATTCATCCATTAACAGGTTCAAACAAGCATGGCAAAAGTGCAAATGATAACAGGTTTCAGACTTCGTGAAATTAACACAAGTCTGGAATTTATCAGCAGGAAGCAATCTTTAGAGCATGTAAACTACATGCTACAGGAACATATCATGGCAACGCAAGGCATGGCATGAAGCTACTCTAAGCACTTAACAAAAGTCCCTTAGTGACCTTGAGCCAAAAGGGATCAGAAAATAAAATTGCAAGCATGTGAACATAGCAAAAACACAAATAGACTCAGACTTAGTGAAAAACTGGAGCATGCAAAACAGTTAACGAGTAGGCATGTTTCACAACAGAGCATGACATGACAAACTAAGCATACACCCATCAAGAAGACATGGCATAGAAGCTATACATGGCAAGAACAACAACAAAGCATGCACGGATCAATAGCAACATCCTCGGCAAAATCGCTAAACATGTCAACAATCTGCCAGGATCCTTTTATAGCAAAAGTAGAGCTCGATTTACTCAAGCTAGGGTGCTCCATAATCGCAAACAAAGACTTGGATGGATAGAGCACCACAATGTTAACAAAACATCCTTACTGATCTTCCTCAAAAGAGGCACGGATCACTAGGAAACAACGTGAACATATGGCATAAAAGCAAAAACAGGACAAGGACTTAGTGAAATTCTAAGTCCCTGAAATCAGCATCAACGATTACGCTACTTTGCATGCTTGTGCTAGTCACCACGAAGATCACAAAAATACATGTCATACACCCCTGTAAACATGGCATGGAATTCTACAAAACACATGTAGAGCTCAGGATCATAGTATGCACACATTAATTATGGCAAAAATGACAAAAGGCCATTTGCTGAAATAGATCTGACAAATTCCTCACATAGCCCTCTTCCAACAACATTTCGGGCATCAAGATGAGATCAAATTTAAATGATGCAATGAGATGAAATGATGTACTCGTCGAGGCGAACATTTTGATATGCTACACGCACGAATCGGAGCTACGGATGCAGAGTTATGGCATGCGGAAAAATGCTAAAAAGCTAGGGTTTCGGGATGAAAAAGTCAACCTCCCGATCCAGATCTGGATCTGGCGCGGGTACTGTAGCTGCACGGATTTCGAGGATCGCCGGAGGGAGCACTATTCACCGGAGGAGCTCGGGAACGTCGCCGGACTTGGGGACTCCGGCCGGAGAAGGTTGACGACAGGGGCGGCGACCGTGGCGAGTTTGGAGGCGGCGGGTCAGAGCGGCGTGAGCTCGGCGGACGGCGGCGAGCTCCGCCGGAGACGAGCGGCGGCTGGCCGGACTTGAGGCGGAGCGGGGCGGAGGGCGGCGCGGGCGCGCGCCTGAGGCGGGCGGCGGAGGTCGCGGGCCTGGAGGGCCGGCTCTGGGCTCCCGGGCCGTGCGGCGGCGGGACAGGCGATGTGGGGCGAGGGCGGCGGCCAATGAGAGGAAGCCACGTGTCCGGCGGCGCGGGGAGCTGAAATTTTAGGGTTTCGCCCGGAATTGGAATGTAGGGATCTATATATAAGGGTAGAGGGCGCTAGGAAGCTTCAAATGGAGTGCGGTTTGCGGCCACGCGATCGTGATCGAATGCTCTAGATGATAGAAGAGGTTTAGGTGGGTTTTGGGCCACTTTGGAAGGGTGTTGGGCTGCATCACACATGAGGCCTTTTCGGTCCTTCGGTTAACCGTTGGAGTATCAAACGAAGTCCAAATGACATGAAACTTGACAGGCGGTCTACCGGTAGTAAACCAAGGCCGCATGAAAAGTCTCGGTCCAATCCGAAAATTTTTAACACCCGCACACAAAAAGAGGTAGAAAGGACCACCGGAGGACATAGGAGCGCCGGAATGCAAAACGGACAACGTGGAAAATGCTCGGATGCATGAGACGAACACGTATGCAAATGCAATGCACATGATGACATGATATGAGATGCATGACAAAGACAAAACACACGAAGATAAAAACCCGACAACGGAGAAATAAAATAACTTAGTGCCGGAAATGGCAAGAGTTGGGATACAGATAAGGTAAATTACATCTGGGGTGTTACAACACTCCACCACTATGAAAGGATCTCGTCCCGAGATCTAGGACTGGAAAAACTCCGGGTACTCAAAACGGAGGTGATCCTCGCGTTCCCAGGTGGCTTCGCGGTCAGAATGATGTGACCACTTGACTTTGAGGAATTTGATTGACTTGTTGTGAGTCTTGCGCTCAGTTTCTTCAAGGATAGCAACGGGGTGCTCACGATAAGAAAGGTCTTCTTGGAGATCAATGTCTTTGAAGTTGACGGTGCGATCAGGAGTCTTGAAGCACTTGCGGAGTTGGGACACGTGGAACACGTCGTGCACATTTGCAAAGTTGGAGGGAAGCTTGAGTTGATAGGCGAGATCGCCTCTCTTGCTAACGATCTTGAAAGGACCCACGTATCTAGGGGCAAGCTTCCCTTTGATACCGAAGCGACGAGTACCTTTCATTGGAGAGACGTGGAGGTAAACATGATCTCCGATCTCGAAAGCCAAATCATTATGCTTACTATCATAGTAGCTCTTCTGGCGCGATTGCGTTGCTTTGAGATTATCACGAATGACTTTGCACATCTCTTCTGCCTCTTTGATCAAGTCATTTCCAAGAAGTTGACGTTCATTAGTCTCTGACCAGTTAAGAGGAGTACGACACTTCCTGCCATAGAGAATTTCAAATGGGCCTTGCCCGAACTCGCTTGAAACTGTTGTTGTAGGAAAACTTGGCATATGGAAGGCAATCTTCCCACTTCATACCGAAAGAGATAACGCAACCCCTGAGCATATCTTCAAGAATCTGATTGACACGCTCGACTTGGCCGCTAGTTTGGGGATGAAAAGCTATGCTGAAACGGATGTTGGTGCCCATGGCCTTCTGAAAAGAATCCCAAAACTTCGAGGTGAAGATGCTGCCACGATCTGAAGAAATCAACTGTGGAATGCCGTGCAGAGAGACAATCCGAGAGGTATATAGCTCTGCCAATTGAGCTGCTATGATGGATTCTTTGATAGGCAGAAAATGAGCCACTTTAGTGAGTTTGTCGATGACAACGAAGATAGCATCATTGCCACGCTTGGACTTTGGAAATCCAGTCACGAAGTCCATCTCAATGTGGTCAAACTTCCATTCTGGAATGGCAAGAGGTTGGAGGAGACTAGCTGGTCGTTGGTGTTCTGCCTTCACTCTTCTGCAGACATCACATTCATTCATGAACTGAGCAATCTCGCGCTTCATTCGAGTCCACCAATACGACTGCTTGAGGTCCTGGTACATCTTTGTACTTCCAGGGTGGATAGAGAGGAGTGAATTGTGAGCCTCGTTCATAATGACTTTACGAAGTTCACCTTTAGGCACAACAATGCGATCCTCGAAGAATAGAGTATCCTTGTCATCAAGGCGATATCACTTGTACTTGGGTTGACTCTTGGCAATCCCAATCTTGACCTTCTTCACAGTAGCATCAAGAAGTTGAGCCTCGCGAATCTGATCTTCCAAAGTAGGAGAGACTTGAAGGTTGGCGAGGAAACCTTGAGGAACAACTTGCAGATTGAGTTTGGAAAGCTTCACAAAGCTCGGGTTGGTAAGGCTTGAGAATCAAACTGTTGCAGTAAGCCTTCCTCCTCAATGCGTCAGCAATTACATTGGCCTTGCCTGGAGTATATTCGATACTCGGATTATACTCTTGAATCATTTCGACCCAACGAGTCTGCCTGAGGTTGAGATTAGGCTGAGTGAAGATGTACTTGAGACTCTTGTGGTCAGTGAAGATGTCCACTTTTCTTCCCAATAAGAGATGTCTCCAAGTCAAAAGAGCATGCACAACTGCCGCCAACTCGAGGTCGTGAGTGGGGTAGTTATTTTCGTTGGGCTTCAACTGGCGAGAGGTATAGGCCACAACTTTCTTCTCTTGCATCAACACTGCACCAAGACCTTGAAGAGAAGCATCACAGAAGACCTCGAACGGTTTGGACTCATTAGGAGGAGTCAGAAATGGAGCAGTGACTAACTTCTCTTTCAGGGTGTTGAAAGCGATGTCATATTCAGGAGACCAAACGTACTTCACGTGCTTCTGGAGAAGGTTGGAAAGAGGCTTCGCGATCTTTGAAAAGTTCTCAACGAACCTTCGACAATAGCTTGCGAGACCAAGGAAGCTGCAGAGTTGCTTCACGTTCTGAGGTCGTTCCAAATTCACAATTGCAAACATCTTCTCGGGATTCACCGCTATGCCCTTGGCAGAGATGATATGCCCAAGGTAGAGAACCTCATCGAGCCAAAACTCGCACTTTGAAAACTTGGCATAGAACTGATGTTCTCTGAGCTTATCCAGCACCAAACGCAAGTGCTTGGCATGATCTTCCTTGTTCTTCGAAAAGACCAAAATGTCGTCGAGGTAGACCAAGACGAAGTCATTTGTGTAGGGGTTGAAGATGAAATTCATCATGCGAGAGAAAGTTGGCGGAGCGTTGACGAGGCCAAAAGACATGACAATGTATTCATATGAACCATAGCTTGTTCTGAATGCTGTCTTGGGGATATCTTGCTCACGAATTCGAATCTGGTGATAGCCCATACGGAGATCAAGCTTGGAGAATACTTGAGCACCTTTGAGTTGTTCAAACAGCTGGTTGATGTTGGGAAGTGGGTACTTGTTCTTTATAGTCTTCTTGTTCAATGAACGGTAGTCAAAATAGAGTCGGTCTGTTCCATCCATCTTCTTCACAAAAAGAACTCCACAACCCCACGGAGAAGAATTAGGTCAGATGAGACCCATTCGTTCTTGAATATCGAGTTGCTTCTTCAGCTCCTTCAACTCTTCAGGTCCAAGCTTGTAAGGACATTTGCAAACAGGTTCCGTGCCAGGCTCAAGATCAATGGCGAATTCAACTAGCCGGTGCGGAGGCATTCCTGGAAGCTCTTCTGGAAAGACGTCTTGATATTCACAAATGACTAGAATTTGAGAGATGGCATCCAGCTCACCCTTCTCATTGAGAGAAAACAGACGGATGGTATCGTCATTAGCGGCAAAGACAATTACATCCTTAGACGAATGAGTCAATTGAATCTGCCTGGCAGCACAATCAAGCTGAGCCTTGTGCTTAGAAAGCCAATCCATTCCAAGAATAAGATCGATATCCGAGTTACCAAGGACCATTGGGGAAGAAAGAAACTTATAGTCGCACAACATGATAGTCACATCTGGAACCTCCAAACTGGCACTCAAACGTTTACCAGGAGAAACGATATCCATTTGTTTGACCAAATGAGAAGAAACGAATTCATTCTTGGCAAAAAATGGCTTTGACATGAAACAATGCGATGCACCAGTATCAAAAAGTACTTTTGCAGGAACATCGTTAATAGGAAGGTTACCCATGATGACATCTGCCGAGTCCTCTGCCTGAGCTGCATTCACCATGTTGACCTTGGCGTACTTGGGGTTATGTTTGACCACAGCTGTACTTGCAGATCTCACGAGGAGGAGGAAGACGCCTCTGATTGAAGCATTTGTTGGCATAGTGACCCTTCTGTTGGCACTTGTTGCATGTGACCTCCGAGAGCGGACGGTGATACGGAGCACTTGATCTTGGAGCTTGAGACGAAGTTTTGTTCTGAAAGCCAGGGTTGGGTGGGTGGGAAGATCCATTGCCACCTTTGCTCTTCTGCTGATAAGGCTGACGGAATGGGGGAGGAGGCAGCCAATACTTTTGCTGCTTAGCCACTTGAGTTGAGGAAGAAGGAGTTGCATCTCTGACTCGCTTCTTGGAAGCATCGCACTTCAGTTGGGCAGCCTCTTGCTTCATTGCCATATTGTAGAACTCATCGTACTTCTTCGGCTCAAAGAGGACGAGAGCTAGCTGGAGTTCTTCTCTGAGACCACCCCTGAACTGGTATATCATGCTCTTCTCGTTAGGGACGTCTTGATTAGCGAAACGGGCGAGCTTCTAAAACATGATGTTGTACTGGTAAACAGACATAGTGCCTTGCTTCAGGTTGTGGAATTCCTCACGCTTGCTCTCAACCACACTCTGAGGAATATGATGAGCTTTGAAGTCTTGACGGAATTCATCCCAGGTAACCGCACGGCCTCCTCTGGAATCTTTGTACTGCTGAAACCATTCTACAGCTTGGTCTTTGAGTTGGAAGGAGGCAAACTTGACAAAGTCCTCAGGCCTGACGTTACTGCACTCAAAATGCTTGCATATGTCCACGAGCCAATCATCAGCGTCTGTTGCCTCAACACAATTGCTGAAGGTCTTTGACTGATTAGCGAGGAACTGGCTGAGTGTAGAAAACTGATTCTGATTGTTGCCATGGCCTTGGTTGCGCTCTTACAGAATTTGCATGATCAGCTGTGTGTTTGCATTAGTAGCGGCCATCACAGCTTGCCATGCCTCCGGAGGTGGAGGTGGTGGTGGCGGATCCTGATTCTGATTGTTGCCCTTAGCAGGAGCCATTCTGAAGAGGGTGACATCCATTAGCATATAGACAGGCAAATATGAAGCTGAATCAAAAGGTTTGAAATTGCAACATAAAGTCTTCACATCCGAACAAAATGAACGAATGTATTCCAATTGAAATGGTCACATTTCCATAAATTGAGAAGCCACTTAGAATTGAGGTAAAAGAATAAAACCAACAAGGTATGGACAAGAACGAATACTTGGTGAGGATTACCCAATCCCAATCCAAATATCCGCGGAAGAAGAACTAGAGCTACAAGAATTCCACCTATGAAACTCCCGAACCTTTTCGGTTATGCAATCAGGTGTTGGGGATACAGGGGAAGCATAATATCTCACCCAAAGCTAGCAAATCCTACATCCAGTTGTATCCATCCTTCAACACATAACTAAGAAACCTTCGGAAATCATCTACCTCAACCTTCCAAAAGCATCCGTTATACGAGTTATGGCAATACTCCCGAACTCCCGCCCCAGTACTGGGTGGCGTCGAGGTTATCTCACCAACAACTGCATAAAAGAGATTTTCGATGTCGGCGAAACTCAGGTATTCCAGAATCTCAACGATAAAATTGTGACGACAACACCTCGGAGCTCCACTCCCCGGGACACTGCCACAACCCCTAAATGACAGGAGGCACCAAGAACAATGTTCTCGTCACAAAACCATCGGAAAGATTCCAAGATACCCGCGTGATCCTAAAAAAAATTTAGTGAAATTTTTCAGAAGAGAAGAGTCAAAACTCTACGTCAGGGTGCCTCACCAGAGCGACGAAGGGACTGAGGATTAAAAAGAATTCCTAACTCTCCCATATATCATTCCTAAATGACTCAAAACATTTTTCTAGACTCAACAACGCCAAAGATTCGATCAAGCAGGAGGCTCCTAAGGTCGGGGAAGGCTCTGATTACCAACTTGTAACGCCCTCGATGCGGCTATATCTCCTACGTGTCGAAGCACGACTTAGAGGCATAACCGCATTGAAAGCAATGTCGCAAGTGAGGTAATATTCACAACAACCCATGTAAATAATTAAAGGGGAAAAGATACATAGTTGGCTTACACTCACCACGTCACACAAATACATGAATAACATTACATTCATCCAATACACTCATGGTCCGACTACGGTACCAAAATAAAGATCAACCCCCAAATGCGACAAAGTCCCCGATCGCCCCAACTGGGCACCACTATTGATCATCTGGGAAAGACACATAGTAACGACGAGAGTCTTCATCGAACTCCCACTTGAGCTCAAGTGCGTCGTCTGGAGCGGTATCATCGGTCCCTGCATCTGGTTTGGAAGTAATCTGTGAGTCACGGGGACTCAGCAATCTCACACCCTCGCAATCAAGACTATTTAAGCTTATAGGAAAGGTAAATGTATGATGTGGAGCTGCAGCAAGCGACTAGCTTATATGGTGGCTAACATACGCAATTGAGAGCTTGAAGAGAAATCAAAAGCACGGTCGAACAACTATGATCAAGAAGTGATCCTAGAACAACCTACGTCAAGCATTACTCCAATGCCGTGTTCACTTCCCGGACTCCGCCGAGAAGAGACCATCACGGCTACACACTCGGTTGGTGCATTTTAATTAAGTTAAATTTCAGGTCATCTACAACCGGACATTAACAAATTCCCATCTGCCCATAACCGCGGCCACGACTTTTGAAAGTTCAAATCCCTGCAGGGGTGTCCCAACTTTGCCCATCACAAGCTCTCACGGTCAACGAAGGATATTCCTTCTCCCAAGACAATCCGATCAGACTCCGCATCCCGGTTACAAGACATCCTCGAAAATGGTAAAACAAGTCCAGCAACACCGCCCGAATGTGCCGACAAATCCCGATAGGAGCTGCACATATCTCGTTCTCAGGGCACACTCAGATAGGTCAAGCTACGAGTAAAACCAACCCTCGAGTTTCCCCGAGGTGGCCCCGCAGGCTGCCCAGTTCGGACCAACACTCAGAGGAGCACTGGCCTAGGGGGGTTTAAATAAAGATGACCCTTGGGCTTCGGAAACCCAAGGGAAAAGAGGCTACGTGGCAAATGGTAAAAGCAAGGTTGGGCATTGCTGGAGGAGTTTTATTCAAGGCGAACTGTCAAGGGGATCCCATTATAACCCAACCGTGTAAGGAACGCAAAATCCGGGAATATAACACCGATATGATGGAAAACTAGGGCGGCAAGAGTGGAACAAAACACTAGGCATAAGGCCGAGCCTTCCACCCTTTACCAAGTATATAGATGCATTAAGATAAACAAGATAATATAGTGATATCCCAACAATAAACATGTTCCAACAAGGAACGATCTCCAATCTTCACCTGCAACTAGCAATGCTATAAGAGGGGCTGAGCAAAGCGGTAACATAGCCAAACAATGGTTTGCTAGGACATGGTGGGTTAGAGGTTTGACATGGCAATATGGGAGGCATGATAAGCAAGTGGTAGGTATTGTAGCATAGGCATAGCAAAAAAGCGAGCATCTAGCAAGCAAAGATAGAAGTGATTTTGAGGCTGTGGTCATCTTGCCTGCAAAGTACTCAGAGTTGTCTTGATCCTCGTAAGCGAACTCAACGGGCTCCTCATTCACGAACTCTTCTCCCGGCTCTACCCAAACAAGAACAACAAGCAAAAGGGATCACAATCAACCACGTGGAATGCTCAAGCAACATGATGCAAACATGGTATGATATGCGGGAAGCGATATGTGATGCATATGCAAGATTTGACAAGGAATGATTGATCCTATCCTCAACATGGAAATCCAAGAGTGCCACCGGAAAGGTGAGTTGATTTCGGTTGAAATCGATATAAAGATCACCGGAATCGGATGCACAGTTTGGAAATGGCAAGTGAACAAATATGGCACCGGTCTGCGATAATCAGCAAGTGACCAACTAAATGCATCAAGATAAATATGCTACAGCACTCAAACATGACAACAAAATACATGCAAGGGATCCACTCATGATGCTTGACAAAAGATGAACACTGAGGTACGGCTAATTCATCCATTAACAGGTTCAAACAAGCATGGAAAAGTGCAAATGATAACAGGTTTCAGACTTAGTGAAATTAACACAAGTCTGGAATTTATCAGCAGGAAGCAATCTTTAGAGCATGTAAACTACATGCTACAGGAACATATCATGGCAACGCAAGGCATGGCATGAAGCTACTCTAAGCACTTAACAAAAGTCCCTTAGTGAAAAACTGGAGCATGCAAAACAGTTAACGAGTAGGCATGTTTACGAGCTTGATGCACTCACTACAGAGCATGGCATGACAAACTAAGCATACACCCATCAAGAAGACATGGCATAGAAGCTATACATGGCAAGAACAACAACATAGAATGCACGGATCAATAGCAACATCCTCGGCAAAATCGCTAAACATGTCAACAATCTGCCAGGATCCTTTTATAGCAAAAGTACAGCTCGATTGAGTCAAGATAGGGTGCTCCATAATTGCAAACAAAGACATGGATGGATAGAGCACCACAATGTTAACAAAACATATTGATCATCCTCAAAAGAGGCACGAATCACTAGGAAACAACGTGAACATATGGCATAAAAACAAAAACAGGACAAGGACTTAGTGAAATTCTAAGTCCCTGAAATCAGCATCAACGATTACGCTACTTTGAATGCTTGTGCTAGTCACCACGAAGATCACAAAAATACATGGCATACACCCCTGTAAATATGGCATGGCATTCTACAAAACACATGTAGAGCTCAGGATCATAGCATGCACACATTAATCATGGCAAAAATGACAAAAGGCCATTTGCTGAAATAGATTTGACAAATTCCTCACGTAGCCCTTTTCCAGCAACATTTCGGGCATCAAGATTAGATCAAATGAAAATGATGTAATGAGATGAAATGATGTAATCGTCGAGACGAACATTTTGATATGCTACAGGTACGAATCGGAGCTACGGATGCAGAGTTATGGCATGCGGAAAAATGCTAAAAAGCTAGGGTTTCAGGATGAAAAAGTCAACCTCCCAATCCAGATCTGGATCTGGCACGGGTACTGTAGCTGCACGGATTTTGAGGATTGTCGGAGGGAGCACTGTTCACCGGAGGAGCTCGGGAACGTCGCCGGACATGGGGACTCCGGCCGGAGAAGGTTGACGACGGGGCGACGACCGCGGTGAGCTTGGAGGCGGCGGGTAGGAGCGGCGCGAGCTCGGCGGACGGCGGCGAGCTCCACCGGAGACGAGCGGCGGTGGGCCGGACTTGAGGCAGAGCGGGGCGGAGGGCGGCGCAGGCGTGCGCCTGAGGCGGGCGGCGGAGGTTGCGGGCCTGGAGGGCCGGCTCCAGGCTCCCGGGCCGCGCGGCGGCGGGACAGGCGATGTGGGGCGAGGGCGGCGGCCAATGAGAGGAAGCCATGTGGCGGTGGACGGCTAGCCGGACATGTCCGTCGGTGGAGATGTGTCCGGCGGCGCGGGGAGCTGAAATTTTAGGGTTTCGCCGGGAATTGGAATGTAGGGATCTATATATAGGGGTAGAGGGAGCTAGGAAGCTCCAAATGGAGTGCGGTTTGCGGCCACGCGATCATGATCGAATGCTCTAGACGATAGAAGAGGTTTAGGTGGGTTTTGGGACACTATGGAAGGGTGTTGGGCTGCATCACACACGAGGCCTTTTCGGTCCCTTGGTTAACCGTTGGTGTATCAAACGAAGTCCAAATGGCATGAAACTTGAGAGGCGGTCTACCGGTAGTAAACCAAGGCCGCACGGAAAGTCTCGGTCCAATCCGAAAATGTTTAACACCCGCACACGAAAAGAGGTAGAAAGGACCACCGGAGGACATAGGAGCGCCGGAATGCAAAACGGACAACGGGGAAAATGCTCGGATGCATGAGACGAACACATATGCAAATGCAATACACATGATGACATGATATGAGATGCATGACAAAGACAAAACACACGGAGATAAAAACCCGACAATGGAGAAATAAAATAACTTAGTGCCGGAAACGGCAAGAGTTGGGATACAGATAAGGTAAATTACATCCGGGGTGTTACAACACTCGACCACTACGAAAGGATCTCGTCCCGAGATCTAGGACTCGAAAAACTCCGGGTACTAAGAACAGAGGTGATCCTCGCGTTCCCAGGAGGCTTCACGATCGGAATGATGTGACCACTTGACTTTGAGGAATTTGATTGACTTGTTGCGAGTCTTGCGCTCAGTTTCTTCAAGGACAGCAACAGGGTGCTCACGATAAGAAAGTTCTTCTTGTAGATCAATGTCTTCGAAGTTGACGGTGCGGTCAGGAGTCTTGAAGCACTTGCGGAGTTGGGACACGTGGAACACGCCGTGCACATTTGCAAAGTTGGAGGGAAGCTCGAGTTGATAGGCGAGATCGCCTCTCTTGCTGACGATCTTGAAAGGACCCACGTATCTAGGGGCAAGATTCCCTTTGATACCGAAGCGACGAGTACCTTTCATTGGAGAGACGTGGAGGTAAACATGGTCTCCGATCTCGAAAGCCAAATCATGATGCTTACTATCATAGTAGCTCTTCTGGCGCGATTGCGTTGCTTTGAGATTATCACGAATGACTTTGCACATCTCTTCTGCCTCTTTGATCAAGTCATTTCCAAGAAGTTGACGTTCATCAGTCTCTGACCAGTTAAGAGGAGTACGACACTTCCTGCCATAGAGAATTTCAAATGGGCCTTGCCCGAACTCGCTTGAAAGCTGTTGTTGTAGGAAAACTTGGCATATGGAAGGCAATCTTCCCACTTCATACCGAAAGAGATAACACAACCCCTGAGCATATCTTCAATAATCTGATTGACACGCTCGACTTGGCCGCTAGTTTGGGGATGAAAAGCTATGCTGAAACGGATGTTGGTGCCCATGGCCTTCTGAAAAGAATCCCAAAACTTCAAGGTGAAGATGCTGCCACGATCTGAAGAAATCAACTGTGGAATGCCGTGTAGAGAGACAATCCGAGAGGTATATAGCTCTGCCAATTGAGCTGCTGTGATGGATTCTTTGATAGGCAGAAAATGAGCCACTTTAGTGAGTTTGTCGATGACAACGAAGATAGCATCATTGCCATGCTTGGACTTTGGAAATCCAGTCACGAAGTCCATCTCAATGTGGTCAAACTTCCATTCTGGAATGGCAAGAGGTTGGAGGAGACCAGCTGGTCATTGGTGTTCTGCCTTCACTCTTCTGCAGACATCACATTCATTCACGAACTGAGCAATCTCGCGCTTCATTCGAGTCCACCAATATGACTGCTTGAGGTCCTGGTACATCTTTGTACTTCCAGGGTGGATAGAGAGGAGTGAATTGTGAGCCTCGTTCATAATGACTTTACGAAGTTCACCTTTAGGCACAACAATGCGATCCTCGAAGAATAGAGTATCCTTGTCATCAGGGTGATAGCACTTGTACTTGGGTTGACTCTTGGCAATCCCAATCTTAACCTTCTTCACCATAGCATCAAGAAGTCGAGCCTCGCGAGTCTGATCTTCCAAAGTAGGAGAGACTTGAAGGATGGAGAGGAAACCTTGAGGAACAACTTGCAGATTGAGTTTGCGGAAAGCTTCACAAAGCTCGGGTTGGTAAGGCTTGAGAATCAAATTGTTGCAGTAAGCCTTCCTGCTCAATGCGTCAGCAATTACATTGGCCTTGCCTGGAGTATATTCGATACTCGGATTATACTCTTGAGTCATTTTGACCCATCGAGTTTGCCTGAGGTTGAGATTAGGCTTAGTGAAGATGTACTTGAGACTCTTGTGGTCAGTGAAGATGTCCACTTTTCTTCCCAATAAGAGATGTCTCCAAGTCAAAAGAGCGTGCACAACTACCGCCAACTCGAGGTCGAGAGTGGGGTAGTACTTTTCGTTGGGCTTCAACTGGCGAGAGGTATAGGCCACAACTTTCTTCTCTTGCATCAACACTGCACCAAGACCTTGAAGAGAAGCATCACAGAAGACCTCGAACGGTTTGGATTCATCAGGAGGAGTCAGAACTAGAGCAGTGACTAACTTCTCTTTCAGGGTGTTGAAAGCAATGTCACATTTAGGAGACCAAACGTACTTCACGTGCTTCTAGAGAAGGTTGGAAAGAGGCTTCATGATCTTTGAAAAGTTTTCAACGAACCTTCGACAATAGCTTGCGAGACCAAGGAAGCTGCAGAGTTGCTTCACGTTCTGAGGTGGTTCCCAATTCACAATTGCAATCACCTTCTCGGGATTCACCGCTATGCCCTTGGCAGAGATGATATGCCCAAGGTAGGGAACCTCATCGAGCCAAAACTCGCACTTTGAAAACTTGGCATAGAACTGATGTTCTCTGGGCTTATCCAGCACCAAACGCAAGTGCTTGGCATGATCTTCCTTGTTCTTGGAAAAGATCAAAATGTCATTGAGGTAGACCAAGACGAAGTCATTTGTGTAGGGGTTGAAGATGAAATTCATCGTGCGAGAGAAAGTTGGCGGAGCGTTGACGAGGCCAAAAGACATGACAATGTATTCATATGAACCATAGCTTGTTCTGAATGCTGTCTTGGGGATATCTTGCTCACGGATTTGAATCTGGTGATAGCCCATACGGAGATCAAGCTTGGAGAATACTTGGGCACCTTTGAGTTGTTCAAACAGCTGGTTGATGTTGGGAAGTGGGTACTTGTTCTTTATAGTCTTCTTGTTCAATGGACGGTAGTCAATAGAGAGGTAGTCCGTTCCATCCTTCTTCTTCACAAAAAGAACTCCACAACCCCACGTAGAAGAACTAGGTCGGATGAGACCCATTCGTTCTTGAATATCGAGTTGCTTCTTCAGCTCCTTCAACTCTTCAGGTCCAAGCTTGTAAGGACATTTGCAAACAGGTTTCGTGCCAGGCTCAAGATCGATGACGAATTCAACTAGCCGGTGCGAAGGCATTCCTGGAAGCTCTTCTGGAAAGACGTCTTGATATTCGCAAATGGCTGGAATTTGAGAGATGGCATCCAGCTCACCCTTCTCATTGAGAGAAAACAGACGGATGGTATCGTCATTAGCGGCAAAGACAATTACATCCTCAGACGAATGACTCAATTGAATCTGCCTAGCAGCACAATCAAGCTGAGCCTTGTGCTTAGAAAGCCAATCCATTCCAAGAATAAGATCGATATCCGAGTTACCAAGGACCATTGGGGAAGAAAGAAACTTATAGTCGCCTAACGTGATAGTCACATCTGGAACCTCCAAACTGGCACTCAAACGTTTGCCGGGAGAAATGATTTGCATTTGTTTGGGCAGATGAGTATCAACATTGTTCTTGGCTGCAAAATGGCTTTGACATGAAACAATACGATGCACCAGTATCAAAAAGTACTTTTGCAGGAGCATCGTTAATAGGAAGGTTACCCATGATGACATCTACCCAGTCCTCTGCCTGAGCTGCATTCACCATGTTGACCTTGGCATACTTGGGGTTATATTTGACCACAGCTGTACTTGCAAATCTCACAAGAGGAGGAGGAAGACGCCTCTGATTGAAGCATTTGTTGGCATAGTGACCCTTCTGTTGGCACTTGTTGCACGTGACCTCCGAGAGCGGACGGTGATACGGAGCACTTGATCTTGGAGCTTGAGATGAAGTTTTGTTCTGAAAGCCAGGGTTGGGTGGGTGGGAAGATCCATTGCCACCTTTGCTCTTCTGCTGATAAGGCTGACGGAACGGGGGAGGAGGCAGCCAATACTTTTGCTGCTTAGCCACTTGAGTTGAGGAAGAAGGAGTTTCATCTCTGACTCGCTTCTTGGAAGCATTGCACTTCAGTTGGGCAGCCTCTTGCTTCATTGCCATATTGTAGAACTCATCGTACTTCTTTGGCTCAAAGAGGACGAGAGCTAGCTGGAGTTCTTCTCTGAGACCACCCCTGAACTGGTATATCATGCTCTTCTCGTCAGGGACGTCTTGCTTAGCGAAACGGGTGAGCTTCTAAAACATGATGTTGTACTTGTAAACAGACATAGTGCCTTGCTTCAGGTTGTGGAATTCCTCACGCTTGCTCTCAACCACACTCTCAGGAATATGATGAGCTTTGATGTCTTGACGGAATTCATCCCAAGTAATCGCACGGCCTCCTCTGGAATCTTTGTACTGCTGAAACCATTCTGCAGCTTGGTCTTTGAGTTGGAAGGAGGCAAACTTGACAAAGTCCTCAGGCCTGACGTTTCTGCACTCGAAATGCTTGCATATGTCCACGAGCCAATCATCAGCGTCTGTTGCCTCAACACAATTGCTGAAGGTCTTTGACTGATTAGCGAGGAACTGGCTGAGTGTAGCAAACTGATTCTGATTGTTTCCATGGCCTTGGTTGCGCTCTTGCAGCATTTGCATGATCAGCTGCGTGTTTGCATTGGTAGCGGCCATCACAGCTTGCCATGCCTCCGGAGGTGGAGGTGGTGGTGGCGGATCCTGATTCTGATTGTTGCTCTTAGCAGGAGCCATCCTGAAGAGGGTGACATCCATTAGCATATAGACAGGCAAATATGAAGCTGAATCAAAAGGTTTGAAATTGCAACATAAAGTCTTCACATCCGAACAAAATGAACGAATGCATTCCAATTGAAATGGTCACATTTCCATAAATTGAGAAGCCACTTAGAATTGAGGTAGAAGAATAAAACCAACAAGGTACGGACAAGAACGAATACTTGGTGAGGATTACCCAATCCCAATCCAAATATCCACGGAAGAAGAACTAGAGCTACAAGAATTCCACCTATGAAACTCCTGAACCTTTCCGGATATGCAATCAGGTGTTGGGGATACAGGGGAAGCATAATATCTCACCCAAAGCTAGCAAATCCTACATCCAGCTGTATCCGTCGTTCAACACATAACCAAGAAACCTTCGGAAATCATCTACCTCAACCTTCGAAAAGCATCCGTTATACGAGTTATGGCAATACTCCCGAACTGCCGCCCCAGTACAGGGTGGCGTCGAGGTTATCTCACCAACAACTGCATAAAAGAGATTTTCGATGTCGGCGAAACTCAGGTATTCCAGAATCTCAACGATAAAATTGTGACGACAACACCTCGGAGCTCCACTCCCCGGGACACTTCCACAACCCCTAAATGACAGGAGGCACCAAGAACAATGTTCTCGTCACAAAACCATCGGAACGATTCCAAGATACCCGCGTGATCCTAAAAAAATTAGTGAAATTTTTCAGAAGAGAAGAGTCAAAACTCTACGTCAGGGTGCCTCACCAGAGCGACGAAGGGACTGAGGAGTAAAAACAATTCCTAACTCTCCAATATATAATTCCTAAATGACTCAAAACATTTTTCTAGACTCAATAACGCCAACAATTCGATCAAGCAGGGGGCTCCTAAGGTCGGGAAGGCTCTGATTACCAACTTGTAACGCCCTCGATGCGGCTATATCTCCTACGTGTCGAAGCACGACTTAGAGGCATAACCGCATTGAAAGCAATGTCGCAAGTGAGGTAATCTTCACAACAACCCATGTAAATAATTAAAGGGGAAAAGATACATAGTTGGCTTAAACTCGCCATGTCACACAAATACATGAATAACATTACATTCATCCAATACACTCATGGTCCGACTACGGTACCAAAATAAAGATCAACCCCCAAATGCGACAAAGTCCCCGATCGCCCCAACTGGGCACCACTACTGATCATCTAGGAAAGACACATAGTAACGACGAGAGTCTTCATCGAACTCCCACTTGAGCTCAAGCGCATCGTCTGGAGCGGTATCATCGGTCCCTGCATCTGGTTTGGAAGTAATCTGTGAGTCACGGGGACTCGGCAATCTCACACCCTCGCGATCAAGACTATTTAAGCTTATAGGAAAGGTAAAGGTATGATGTGGAGCTGCAGCAAGCGACTAGCTTATATGGTGGCTAACATACGCAATTGAGAGCGAGAAGAGAAAGCAAAAGCACGGTCGAACAACTATGATCAAGAAGTGATCCTAGAACAATCTACGTCAAGCATTACTCCACGCCGTGTTCACTTCCCGGACTCCGCTGAGAAGAGACAATCACGGCTACACACTCGGTTGGTGCATTTTAATTAAGTTAAATTTCAGGTTATCTACAATCGGATATTAACAAATTCCCATCTTCCCATAACCGCAGGCACGACTTTCGAAAGTTCAAATCCCTGCAGGGGTGTCCCAACTTTGCCCATCACAAGCTCTCACGGTCAACGAAGGATATTCCTTCTCCCAAGACAATCCGATCAGACTCCGCATCCCGGTTACAAGACATCCTCGACAATGGTAAAACAAGTCCAGCAACACCGCCCGAATGTGCCGACAAATCCCGATAGGAGCTGCACATATCTCGTTCTCAGGGCACACTCAGATAGGTCAAGATACGAGTAAAACCAACCCTCGAGTTTCCCCGAGGTGGCCCCGCAGGATGCCCAGTTCGGACCAACACTCAGAGGAGCACTGGCCTAGGGGGGTTTAAATAAAGATGACCCTTGGGCTTCGGAAACCCAAGGGAAAAGAGGCTACGTGGCAAATGGTAAAAGCAAGGTTGGGCATTGCTGGAGGAGTTTTATTCAAGGCGAACTGTCAAGGGGATCCCATTATAACCCAACCGTGTAAGGAACGCAAAATCCGGGAATATAACACCGATATGATGGAAAACTAGGGCGGCAAGAGTGGAACAAAACACTAGGCATAAGGCCGAGCCTTCCACCCTTTACCAAGTATATAGATGCATTAAGATAAACAAGATAATATAGTGATATCCCAACAATAAACATGTTCCAACAAGGAACGATCTCCAATCTTCACCTGCAAGTAGCAACGCTTTAAGAGGGGCTGAGCAAAGCGGTAACATAGCCAAACAACGGTTTGTTAGGACATGGTGGGTTAGAGGTTTGACATGGCAATATGGGAGGCATGATAAGCAAGTGGTAGGTATCTTAGCATAGGCATAGCAAAAGAGCGAGCATCTAGCAAGCAAAGATAGAAGTGATTTTGAGGGTGTGGTCATCTTACCTACAAAGTACTCAAAGTTGCCTTGATCCTCGTAAGCGAACTCAATGGGATCCTCTTTCACGAACTCATCTCCCGGCTCTACCCAAACAAGAACAACAAGCAAAAGGGAGCACAATCAACCACGTGCAATGCTCAAGCAACATGATGCAAACATGGTATGATATGCGGGATGCGATATGTGATGCATATGCAAGATTTGATAAGGAATGATTGAACCTAGCCTCAACTTGGAAATCCAAGAGTGCTACTGGAAAGGTGAGTTGATTTCGGTTGAAATCGATATAAAGATCACCGGAATCGGATGCACGGTTTGGAAATGGCAAGTGAAACAAATATGGCACTGGTCTGCGATAATCAGCAAGTGACCGGCTAAATGCATCAAGATAAATATGCTACAGCACTCAAACATGACAACAAAATACATGCAAGGGATCCACTCATGATGCTTGACAAAAGATGAACACTGAGCTACGGCTAATTCATCCATTAATAGGTTCAAACAAGCATGGAAAAAGTGCAAATGATAACAGGTTTCAGACTTAGTGAAATTAACACAAGTCTGGAATTTATCAGCAGGAAGCAATTTTAGAGCATGTAAACTACATGCTAGAGGAACATATCATGGCAATGCAAGGCATGGAATGAAGCTACTCTAAGCACTTAACAAAAGTCCCTTAGTGACCTTGAGCCAAAAGGGATCAGAAAATACAATTTCAAGCATGTGAACATAGCAAAAACACAAACAGATTCAGACTTAGTGAAAAACTGGAGCATGCAAAACAGTTAACGAGTAGGCATGTTTATGAGCTTGATGCACTCACTATAGAGCATGGCATGACAAACTAAGCATACACCCATCAAGAAGACATGGCATAGAAGCTATACATGGCAAGAACAACAACATAGCATGCACGGATCAATAGCAACATCCTCGGCAAAATCGCTAAACATGTCAACAATCTGCCAGGATCCTTCTGTAGCAAAAGTACAGCTCGATTGAGTCAAGATAGGGTGCTCCATAATTGCAAACAAAGACATGGATGGATAGAGCACCACGATGTTAACAAAACATATTGATCATCCTCAAAAGAGGCACGAATCACTAGGAAACAACGTGAACATATGGCATAAAAACAAAAACAGGACAAGGACTTAGTGAAATTCTAAGTCCCTGAAATCAGCATCAATGATTACGCTAGTTTAAATGCTTGTGCTAGTCACCACGAAGATCACAAAAATACATGGCATACACCCCTGTAAAGATGGCATGGCATTCTACAAAACACATGTAGATCTCAGGATCATAGCATGCACACATTAAGCATGGCAAAAATGACAAAATGCCATTTGTTGAAACAGATCTGACAAATTCCTCACATAGCCCTCTTCTGTAACATCCCAAATTTTAAATTTGGAATGTTATACATTAGATCATCATGCATGTCATATTTTCTTGCATTTTGGTTGACCCTAGAAATTTCACGCAACTCAAGGACCCACGGAGAGAGTTGGAGATTTCGTCATTTTCATATTTGAGAGCTTTCTCAAATTTTGAAAAGAGGATCATTTGATTTATTTATTTCATCTTCAATAATTTTTCCAATATCAAAAAAATGAGAGAGGGAATAATATGACTTTCCCAAATTTAGGAAAAATGAAGATTTAATGAATAAATCAAATTTTGGTTTTTCCGGTGTTTATTTGCATTTTATTCGGATAGGGAAAAATGCGTGTTTTCAAAAATTGCATTCTAGGTCCGGAGTAAAGTTCATTTTGTTCGACTCATTTGTAGGAGTCGGAGAAGATTCACTTTAGCAATTTTGGAGTTCGTTTAGATTTTCTTTCTTTTGTTTTTCTGCGCGCGTAACCGTTTAAAAAAAAAGAGCCAGCGCCCGCCTGGGCCAAGGCCGGCCCAGCCGCCCCGCGCGCCAGCCAACCCCGCCCCTCGCCCGAGTCCGGCTTGGACTCCAAGCCGCCGCCGCCTTTGCACCCCGCCGCCGCCGGAGCCCCTCGCCGGAGCCTCGTCGAGGTAGCAGCACCGCGCCACCCCACCCTTGCCCCGGTTCGGTTCTTTTTAAAGAAACCGTTCCGTTTCTTTTCCGTTTTCTTTCCGGTTCTTTGTTTCGGTTTTTTTTCCGAAAACCCTAGATCGGTTTTCATTCTTCTTTCGGACCGTTCGTCTCAACGAACGTGATCACCGATTGTTCCCGGTTAACGAACGTCCGTTCGTTTAACCGTTCTTCGTTTCCTTTTCATCGGATTTATTCCGCGATCGCGATCTCAGATCCGATCTTCGTTCTAGTTTTTCTTCTCGCTCGTTTATCAGAATCAGGTGATTCAAGCGCCTGGAGTTTCGTTTCAAAACCTCCGTTCCGTCTAATCAACTTGAACAAGTTTTTGCCACAATAAAATTTGACCTAGTTTCAACCTGCTAGAACCGAGTTGTTTTCTTCCGCCGTTTGTTTTCCGTTTCTTTGTTCGGTTTGTTCTTTCTTTGCAACCGGAGTTCTTAAGTTGAACTTTCTGGTTCGTTCTCTTGTTCGAGTTTTTCCTGTGCATTAGATGAGTACTTATTGTATGCTTGTTTTTTGTCTGTGATAGATCACCCGGATTGCGCCGCTTGTTACTTCGAAACCCTAGGTCTCGCGGATCATCAGCAAGGCAAGTAACACTTTGATCATACCTTTTCTACAACCCATGTTTTATTGCATTAGATCAATCCTCTCACATTGCATGATTAGGATCTAATTAAATTGTGGGATGGGAAGTAGATGAGGTAGTACCTATCACCTGTATTATTATGAAACCTTTGGGAGTTACCTCTACGTTTGCTTATTGCCATGCTATGCTAGTTGACGTGGATTGGGTGAGTGATATCCATGACAGATGTGAGATTGATAATTAATGGTTTATCTAAGGTGGCAACTTAAACACACATCTGGGTGGATTGAGGCACCTGATGTCTATCAGGACTTGCCTGTTTTTATTTCGGACCGCCACCCAGGCTCAAAGGGATCATAAGATCATTCATGCTAGTAACTTCCGTGTGCAGCCACATGCTACTATGGGCTCTGGCATAGTTGACTAAGTTGTGCGAACTCTTACGGGGTGGACTACCAGATGTAGGGGTTGTAGGTCGTACGGTCTACCCCACATGTAAGGTGCTAGAGCTTCTGAAAGACTATGTCTCGATCATCCGTCTTCTCAAACACCATGTAGTGCGAGAAAACAAATGGAGGCGATCGAGTCATGTGGGGAAAAGTGCGCAAACCTCTGCAGAGTGTACAAACTAATCATGATTAGCCGTGTCCCCGGTTATGGACAACTTGAGTATCTAGTACTTGAATATCATGTGAATCTCATCATGTTACTTCTAATTAATGTTGTTGGGTTTTAATTGTTCACTTAATTGGGATCGGAATGCTGTCAACCATTCTCTATGTTTAACAACTACCATGATAGTTAAATAAATTTATTCCTTTGCAGTAGGGAAAAACTGGCTTTACGCAAAACTGTAACCATAGAGCTTTCCACCAGCCATAAATGCATATAGTATAGCTGTTTCATTCCATTACTCTCTATGTGTTACATTGCCAGCATATTCCATGTGCTGACCTGTTTTCGGGCTGCAACTTCTCATGTTGCAGACTTTTCAGACGACGAGTAAGGTGCTTTTAGGTCGTGGTTCTATACTCAGTGATGCCGTTGGAGTTGATGGACCCATTTATCTTCCGAGTCTTCCGCTGTTATCGTTATTAGATGGCCTTAAGCCATATTTATTGTAATAAGTTCTCTTTGAGACACGATGTAATAAGTGTGTGATTGCCACTCTGCTATAAATCCTTCGATGTACTGTGTGGTGTCAGCATTACTGATCCAGGGATGACACCGGAGCACAGTAGACTTGATCCATTCGGGTCGGGTCGCCACATCTTCCAGCAACATTTCGGGCATCAAGATGATCTAAAATGAAAATGATGCAATGAGATGAAATGATGTACTCGTCGAGACGAACATTTTGATATGCTACACGCACGAATCGGAGCTACGGATGCAGAGTTATGGCATGCGGAAAAATGCTAAAAATGTTAGGGTTTCGGGATGAAAAAGTCAACCTCCCGATCCAGATCTGGATCTGGCACAGGTACTGTAGCTGCACGGATTTCTAGGATCGCCGGAGGGAGCACTGTTCACCGGAGGAGCTCGGGAACATCGCCGGACTTGGGGACTCCGGCCGGAGAAGGTTGACGACGGGGGCGGCGACCGCGGCAAGTTTGGAGGCGGCGGGTCGGAGTGGCGCGAGCTCGGCGGACGGCGGTGAGCTCCGCCGGAGACGAGCGGCAGCGGGCCGGACTTGAGGCGGAGCGGGGCGGAGGGCGGCGCGGGGCGCGCGCTTGAGGCGGGCGGCGGAGATCGCGGGCCTGGAGGGCTGGCTCCGGGCTCCCGGGTCGCGCGGTGGCGGGACAGGCGATGTGGGGCGAGGGCGGCGGCCAATGAGAGGAAGCCACGTGGCGGCGGACGGCTAGCCGGACATGTCCGTCGGCGGAGATGTGTCCGGCGGCGCGGGGAGCTGAAATTTTAGGGTTTCGCCCGGAATTGGAATGTAGGGATCTATATATAGGGGTAGAGGGAGCTAGGAAGCTCCAAATGGAGTTCGGTTTGCAGCCACGCAATCGTGATCGAACGATCTAGACGATAGAAGAGGTTTAGGTGGGTTTTGGGCCACTTTGGAAGGGTGTTGGGCTGCATCACACACGAGGCCTTTTCGGTCCCTCGCTTAATCGTTGGAGTATCAAATGAAGTCCAAATGGCACGAAACTTGACAGGCGGTCTACCGGTAGTAAACCAAGGCCGCCTGACAAGTCTCGGTCCAATCTGAAAACGTTTAACACCCGCACACGAAAATAGGTAGAAGGGACCACCGGAGGACATAGGAGCGCCGGAATGCAAAACGGACAATGGGGAAAATGCTCGGATGCATGAGACGAACACGTATGCAAATGCAATGCACATGATGACATGATATGAGATGCATGACAAAGACAAAACACACGGAGACAAAAACCCGACAACAGAGAAATAAAATAACTTAGTGCCAGAAACGGCAAGAGTTGGGATACAAATAAGGTAAATTACATCCGGGGTGTTACATCCTCACAACTTGTATGATTGACGTAAGGTGAATTGTTTGTCGTGTGAGCATATTGTATTGGATGAAGTAAATGTTTGACTCAGAGTGTATCCAACCTACTGAATTCGAAGATCATGGCATTTCTAAATCATAATCATATATAAAGGTGGAATAAATCTTTGTTGTGGTTTTGAAGAAATAAATAACAAAACGTATAATTATCTGTGGATATTCGTAATCGAATACAAATTGGATTTGAATTTAGTTTGCCAGGTCCCAGGGCAAACGTGAATGCTAATTCTCCCAAGTTTTGAACGAAGCGGCTAAACACCCACTATAATTTGTGGGCTGCTCGAAGCAAGTGTTTGCGAGATGGAAATTACTGTCTACCCCTGACACTTGACATCCTTATCGACAGGATTTACACTGTTGTCGATAGGGGTAGACTAGTAACTTCAATCAGACGTGACACGACGGCCTCTGAGCCCATTCAGACACGGTGGGCGCCAAACGTGGGCGGAAAAACACATTTGATTCAAGCTCGTCCGAAAGACATGTGTCTCTTTCTCCATTTCCCCATTCATACACGGTGGGCGGCAAAACAAACTCTCCTCGTTCGAAATCTATGTAGGCTTATATTTTAAATAGGGGCAGATGTGTAACTTCCATCAGACGTGACACAACCGCCCTACCTGTCAGCCCCGTTCATACACCGTGGGCGCCAACCGTGGGCGGCAAAACACCCTCTCCTCGCCCGAAATAGTTATCGGCAAATATTTGGGAGATGCGAGATTACCGTCCTATCCCCAACCGACGCGATGTCCGAAATTTTAAACGAGGGATAAGTTCGTAACTTTCCCCCATTTCAGAGAAGCGTGTCCCAAAGTTTGAGATCCCCCTCCCCTCCATTTCCCCATTCATACACCATCGGCAGCACGACAACCTCCGCACTGCGGCCAGCCTCCTCTGTCCGCCACCCCATCCTCCACCTTGCCGGAGCCACTACCCCTACCC
The DNA here is from genome assembly GCF_003073215.2 of Triticum urartu. Lineage (NCBI taxonomy): Eukaryota > Viridiplantae > Streptophyta > Magnoliopsida > Poales > Poaceae > Triticum > Triticum urartu. The sequence continues at coordinate 441,058,051 of NC_053023.1, forward strand.
CGTCGTCCACTGCAAGAGATGGACGTCTCTCATCCACGGCGCTGGACCAGCATCCTTTCATCGCCTCCTCTCGCTTCATTGGCGCCATCGTCAACCTTGCCGTTGCCGCTCCTATGACCGCCTCGTCCACGGCAACAGGATATATCCCCCGACCCGGCCGTCTGCCGTCGAAAGTCTTCTTCCCCGCCGCCGATAGCCATCGCACCCGCAGCACCCTCAACATATCAGCATATGACTACATGGCGTCGCAAGAGAGGTGGTACTCTTCCATATGTGCTTAAGTTATTGATCTCACCCGGAAAATAGATCATAATTTGTTTACTGTACTTTTCTTGTCCGTACCAAATTGTAGTGGCTAGTTGAAAGCAAACATTGGTTGCGAAGTTGCTTTGTCCGGTTTTCACCTTCAGATCTGCCATGGCATGGGCACTATACTCGTAAAGCTTCTGGTTTCCCCCCTTTATATTCACTACCATCACCGTAGGTGCTTCGTGTCATGCTAGCACTGCTCCTCAAGACCTCAACCCAAAGCTTACGTGTTGAAATATGAATCTGATATGATGCTCATATCACTAAAATAGAGAATGTTTAATTGGTCACCTAATGTTCCTATATTCATTTCGAAAAGCATGTGCGCCACCCACTGGTCCAGCTAGTTCCACTTTCCTGATTTTTCTCTTGATGCTTAGGGTTTTCCCCTTTTATCTACTCTACTATGATCTGCGTAGGTGCTTTCTGTCGTACTAGCATTACTCCACCCTTCAAGCTAAACAACACAACACTCAGAATTCGAAAGCTTAGTTATTCAAATATGATTGTGATATGATACTGATATTAGTTAACCGACACATTTAATTGGTTAGCTAAAGGTCCCACTTGAGTTTCCAAATGCATGTCGCGACATATAGAGAGATAGGATAATTGCATTTCTTTGTCACTTGTTGACCGTACTTTCTTGTCCATACCAAATCTTAGTTGTTATTTCAAAGAAAACATCGGTTGCTAACTACCGTTTGCGTGGTTTGCAGCTTCAGATCTGCCATCCCACTGCCACGTCAACACTGTACTCATCATGCTTATGTTTTCCCCATTTTATGATGATCACAATCAGCCTATGTGGTTCGTGTCGTAATAGCACTGCTCCACCCATCGAGCTAAACAAGCTTAGTTGTACAAATTCATATCTGATATTATTGCTGATATTAGTAAAACTGAGAGATGTTTAATTGGTTAGCTAAATGTTCCTACTTTAGTTTTGAAATGCATGTGAGCCACATATGGAGAGACCGGAAAGAATAGTATTTCTCTGTGCGCTCTGGTTCATCATGGGTGGCCAACCGACATTGTATTAAAAGACTTGTAATATCTTCAATCTTCTTGCTCTTCTGCTCTTCTTTAAGATGATACTCTTCTCTTGCGGTCGACTGGTCAGGTCGAGTTGTTCTCCCTTAGTATATTTTGAATATGTCTGGTTAGGTCGACTTGTTCTTCTTTACTATATGTTGAAGCTATCATCTGCGAAGTGTCATTGCTTCTGGAGCTCTCATATTTTGAGTAGTAGGCCGCATTATATTAATGCACACAACAAATTGCAGCATGCATGGCATCTTTTAAAAGAATTGCAGAGATAACACAAAGGGGTTTACAGGGAGGCAGTATTGGATTAGAATCACTTCTGCATTACAAAGAAAATCTCACTTGTTTTTATGTTTTCATGCATGTCAGATATTGAACATTATCAAAATGAATATGAGAATGGGCGCACGAGAGGAATATTGCGGAATGATCCACTGCCTAACAAACTTGGCATGGTGGAGGATGGCCTATCTTATTCACCCATCAAGGTGCTTGCTCTAACTTTGCAAAGTTGTATTGGTCGCACATATTTTGCTTCTGACCTCTTGCATTACTTCTACTTTGTTACACCATCTGCTTAGTTTAAGCATCATATATGAGTATATGCCATACCTATCCATTTTCTGTACCTATTCCATGTGTCGTCACACTATGTTTTTCCAGTCAAATGTTGTTCTTTCGTAATAGGTGTCCAAAAGGAAGAAGGTGAGTGCAGGTCGTCAAGGAGTACAAACTAGGTATTTGGAAAAGGTAGTGATACCTATTAAATCAGATAGATCAGCAGCCACAGAAAACACAGGCCCAACTGTACCACACTTTACCCCTACTCCAGTGGCCAAACCCCTATTAGAACTGCTGGGAGCCCAGTGTCAGGTACTGTCTATGATCTCAATTCAAAATTTGAACTCCTAAATTTCTGCTTGTCCCTTACCTTCTCTCTTGTATGAAAACTAATTTCAGATGAATCTCCTTGCTCAAAGGATCATATGATCTCAAAACAATAATGGGCTCTGCATTGCTCTTGTCAGTACCTCTCTCCCTTTTGCCTTCTAACGCTGTACTTAATTAATTGCTATTTGATTGTGTATCATCAGTCTGCACCTGAGCTTCATTATCCTCTATTTCTTCCAATATTATTTGATCTATATTTACTCTTTGCAAAATGTAGAATAATGGCAATGCTTATAAAGAATTTTCTTTGGGGAATTTATTGAATTATCCTTCCATCAACATGGAGAAGGGCTTTGTCCAGCCCGTGTTAACATGTAATGTAAGTTCATCCTTCTCAAGCCTTCAAACTTTGTTCTAGTATAGATTTGGGTAGGCATCATTTCCTCCACTTTTGTTTGCTTTGTTGTTTACATCTGATTGGATGTTTGCAACAACTACCAGTTTCAAATTGTAGTTGTAAAAACATGTTCCTTATGCAGAACAGATCCATTATTTGCTTATATAATTGTGAAACCTGTTACGTGTCTCCTTGTTTCTCTTTCAGAATCGTATCTCTTACGCTAGGCAGAACTTTAGGGAAGATAGTGAGCCAAACCATCTTGAGGACAGAGAGATGACCCCAATGTCCTGTCTTGATGAAGACAGTGAGTTGAAGCTACTCACCAGCAGGTGTGAGATAACCTCTGTGCAGTCACTGCCTCAATCAGTTCGACTTCTTCAGTCTCGACTTAAAGCGGAAGGCTTGCTTCAGCTTAGCTCCGACTTGAAGTCAAAGATGCAATGAAGATGTCAGAGGACTGCCGTGCGCACCATCATGCCTTAAATCTAGTGTTGATGCATCTATCGTTGACACAACTGAGGTCTACTCAGCTTCTTCAGCTGTTTGGGGGGCGACCTGGCCAGGCCTAGTGCCTTCTGAAGTGCTCTCAGTTTTGTATATTTTTTTTCGACGCGTTTATTTGCACTGGTGGCGAACTTTGATGCCTAGTGGATGTAATATGTGTGATAGCCGTGATAGCCTAGCGTAAGTTGCTTGCTTATTTATTTCCTTGTTGTCTTGTTTATTTGTTTGCTTCTAGATATTGCAGTTCTTTTTCCCCGGTTTGCTAGTGGGTGCAATAACCTATTTTTTAAAACTAGGCCACAATAACCATGGGCTAATATTTACTGTAGTGACACTGGGCCTCCTACAGGCCGTAGAAACAGTGGGCCTTCTACGGGCCGTAGAAACAATGGGCCTTCTACGGGTCCTATCATCAATGGGCCTTATACGGGCAGTATGATCGATGGCCAAAAATGGGCCAATAACAGGCCGCATTATGGCCGTAAACGGGCTAGAGTTGGAATCGTCCATTCATGGGCCGACCATAACGGGCCATCATTAATAGGCCGTATTTGATGACGCTATGAAAACGGCCCAACGTATTAACGGGCCACAAACGGGCCGACTGTAACCACGGGCTGAATTTGGCCCACAAGCAGAAAATGACAGTAATGGGCCGTAAGTAAACGAATGCTGGAAATGAGCCCAAGAATAAATGGGCTCTGAGAAGGCCGAAAGATAACATGGGCTTGAAAAGGCCCAACGGAATAACGGGCCGTTAATGGGTATAAAGTGATACACTATTCATTACGGGTCAGTTTCACCATGGGCCGTTAATGGGTGTAAAGTGATACACTATTCATTACGGGCCAGTTTCACCACGGGCCGTTATTAGGCCAAGAGTTACATAGGGCCTCATATGGGCCGAAAGACGTCATGGGCCATACATGGGCGAGAAGTGAAAACGGGCTGGAATCATATTGGATGGCCCAGATGACGCTATTGGGCCTAATTAGGATAGGGAGAAACGAGCCTTGGGTTAGCGGGCTGTAAATGGGCTATATTCGAACAGGCCGTTAACAGGCTTTCCATGGGCCGGCCTGCCAGCTTTTAACCAAGTCAAGCGGGCCGGCCTTTTCATAGGAATGGGCCTCTGTTGGGCCGTGCCACGTGTGGACGTATCATAGGCGCCTTCCGTCCAATGAGTGGTTCACATCTGTCCCAACGATGAGCCGACACGTGTTTCCTCCAGCCAATGATGATTTTACACGTGGAAAATCCCCATTGGTCAAGGCTGTTAACGGGTTATCGGATCCAAAACCCGACCCAATAGCTTAACGGTGTTCCGTTACGATGGATGCCACGTGTCGGTCACCCTTGACGAAAGCACTTCTGTGACGCACGATTTATCGTCATGGAAGTGGACACTTCCCTGATGATAATTTTGGTAATGTCATGGAACACTTCTACGATAGCACAGGTATGACTATCTTGATTCTATCATAAATTTGTCATGGATGTACATGCATGACAAAAAAAGCGGCCTACTGTGACAAACACGTATCATCACGGAAGTGTATTTTTTTGTAGTGCTAGGGCATTTTGAGGAAGCCCATCATTGGAATATGCAAGCCAAGTTCTATAATGAAAAATTCCCACTAGTATATGAAAGTGATAACAAAGAAGACTCTCTATCATGAAGATCATGGTGCTACTTTGAAGCACAAGTGTGGTAAAAGGATAGTAGCATTGTCTCTTCTCTCCTTCTCTCTCATATATTTTTTTATTTGGTCCTTTTCTCTTTTTTTATGGCCTCTTTTTTTGGGCTTCTTTGGCCTCTTTTTTTCGTCCGGAGTCTCATCCCGACTTGTGGGGGAATCATAGTCTCCATCATCCTTTCCTCACTTGGGACAATGCTCTAATAATGATGATCATCACACTTTTATTTTCTTACAACTCAACAATTACAACTCGATACTTAGAACAAAATATGACTCTATGTGAGTGCCTCCGGCGGTGTACCGGGATATGCAATGAATCAAGAGTGACATGTATGAAAGAATTATGAACGGTGGCTTTGCCACAAATACAATGCCAACTACATGATCATGCAAAGCAATATGACAATGATGGAGCGTGTCATAGTAAACGGAACGGTGGAAAGTTGCATGGCAATATATCTCGGAATGGCTATGGAAATGCCATGATAGGTAGGTATGGTGGCTGTTTTGAGGAATGTATATGGTGGGTGTATGATACCGGCGAAAGGTGTGTGGTTTTAGAGAGGCTAGCAATGGTGGAAGGGTGAGAGTGCGTATGATCCATGGACTCAACATTAGTCATAAAGAGCTCATATACTTATTGCAAAAATCTACAAGTTATCAAAGCAAAGTATTACGCGCATGCTCCTAGGGGGATAGATTGGTAGGAAAATACCATCGCTCGTCCCCGACCGCCACTCATAAGGAAGACAATCAATAAATAAATCATGCTCCGACTTCATCACATAACGGTTCACCATACGTGCATGCTACGGGAATCACAAACTTTAACACAAGTATCTCTCAAATTCACAACTACTCAACTAGCATGACTCTAATATCACCATCTCCATATCTCAAAACAATTATCAAGTATCAAACTTCTCATAGTATTCAACACACTCATAAGAGAATTTTATTATTAATCTTGTATACCTAGCATATTAGGATTATTTAAGCAAATTACCATGCTATTTAAGACTCTCAAAATAATCTAAGTGAAGCATGAGAGATCAATAGTTTCTATAAAACAAATCCACCACCGTGCTCTAAAAGATATAAGTGAAGTACTAGAGCAAAACTATATAACTCAAAAGATATAAGTGAAGCACATAGAGTATTCTAATAATTTCCGGATCATGTGTGTCTCTCTCCAAAGGTGTGTACAACAAAGTTGATTATGGTAAACTAAAAATCAAAGACTCAAATCATACAAGACGCTCCAAGCAAAACACATATCATGTGGTGAATAAAAATATAGCTCCAAGTAAAGTTACCGATAGAAGTAGACGAAAGAGGGGATGCCTTCCAGGGCATCCCCAAGCTTTGACTTTTTGGTGTCCTTAGATTATCTTGGGGGTGCCATGGGCATCCCCAAGCTTAGGCTCTTGCCACTCCTTGTTCCATAATCCATCAAATCTTTACCCAAAACTTGAAAACTTCACAACACAAAACTTAAAGTAGAAAATCTCGTGAGCTCCATTAGCGAAAGAAAACAAAAGACCACTTGAAGGTACGGTAATTAACTCATTATTTATTTATATTGGTGTTAAACCTACTGTATTCCAACTTATCTATGGTTTATAAACTATTTTACTAGCCATAGATTCATCACAATAAGCAAACAACACACGAAAAACAGAATCTGTCAAAAACAGAACAGTCTGTAGTAATCTGTAGCTAGCGCAAGATCTGGAACCCCCAAAATTCTAAAATAAATTTCTGGACGTGAGGAATTTATCTATTAATCATCTGAAAAAATAATTAACTAAATATCACTTTACAAATAAAAATGGCAGCAGTTCTCGTGAGCTCTAAAGTTACTGTTTTTTACAGCAAGACTAACAAGACTTTCCCCAAGTCTTCCCAACAGTTCTACTTGGCACAAACACTAATTAAACACAAAAAACAAAACCAAAACAGAGGATAGATAAATTATTTATTACTAAACAGGAGCAAAAATCAAGGAATAAAAATAAAATTGGGTTGCCTCCCAACAAGCGCTATCTTTTAATGCCCCTAGCTAGTCATAAAAAGCAAGGATAGACCTAGGTATTGCCATCTTTGGTAGGCAATCCATAAGTGGCTCTCATAATAGATTCATAAGGTAATTTAATTTTCTTTCTAGGGAAGTGTTCCATGCCTTTCCTTAACGGTAATTGGAATCTAATATTTCCTTCCTTCATATCAATAATTGCACCAATCGTTCTAAGGAAAGGTCTACCAAGAATAATAGGACATGAAGGATTGCAATCTATGTTAAGAACGATAAAATCTACGGGTACATAATTCCTATTTGCAACAATAAGAACATCATTAATTCTTCCCATAGGTTTCTTAATAGTGGAATCCGCAAGGTGCAAGTTTAAAGAGCAATCATCAAAATCACGGAAACCTAACAAATCACACAAAGTCTTTGGAATCGTGGAAACACTAGCACCCAAATCACACAAAGCATGTCATTCATGATCTTTAATTTTAATTTTAATAGTTGGTTCCCACTCATCATAAAGTTTTCTAGGGATAGAAACTTCCAACTCAAGTTTTTCTTCATAAGATTGCATCAAAGCATCAACGATATGTTTGGTAAAAGCTTTATTTTGACTATAAGCATGAGGAGAATTTAGCACGGATTGCAACAAGGTAATACAATCTATTAAAGAGCAATTATCATAATTAAATTCCTTGAAATCCAAAATAGTGGGTTCATTAACATCTAGAGTTTTGATTTCTTCAATCCCACTTTTATCAAATTTAGCATCAAGATCTAAAAACTCCGAATTTTTGGGACGCCTTCTAGGTAAAGGTGGATCATATTCAGTCCCATCATTATCAAGATTCATATTGAAAAACAAATATTTAATAGGGGACACATCAATAACTTTTAGATCTTCATCTTTATTATCATGGAAACTAGAAGAACATGCTCTTATAGAGGAATCTTTCTTAGCATGCATCCTATCGGTTCTTTCTTTGCACTCATTAATGGAAATTCTCATGGCTTTGAGAGACTCATTGATATCATGCTTAGGAGGAATAGATCTAAGTTTCAAAGAATCAACATCAAGAGAAATTCTATCAACGTTCCTAGCCAACTCATCAATCTTAAGCAATTTCTTCAATAAAAGCATTGAAATTCTTTTGCAAAGTAATAAATTCTTTAATATTGGATTCAAAATCAGAGGGCATCTTATTATAATTTACATAAGAATTGTTGTAGGAATTACCATAATTATTAGAGGAATTACTAGGATAAGGCCTAGGATTAAAGTTTCCTCTATACGCGTTGTTACCAAAATTATTCCTACCAACAAAATTCACATCCATAGATTCATTATTATTCTCAATCAATGTAGACAAAGGCATATCATTAGGATCAGAAGAAACACTTTTATTAGCAAATAATTTCATAAGTTCATCCATCTTTCCACTCAAAACATTAATTTCTTCTATCGCATGCACTTTCTTATTAGTAGATCTTTCAGTGTGCCATTGAGAATAATTAACCATGATAATATTTAGGAGTTTAGTAGCTTCTCCTAAAGTGCTTTCCATAAAGGTGCCTCCCGCGGCCGAATCTAAAAGATTTCTAGAAGAAAAATTCAATCCGGCATAAAAATTTTGTATAATCATCCACAAATTCAAACCATGTGTTGGGCAATTACGTATCATTAATTTCATCCTCTCCCAAGCTTGTGCAACATGTTCATGATCAAGTTGCTTAAAATTCATAATATCGTTTCTAAGAGAGATAATCTTAGTGGGAGGAAAATACTTAGAGATAAAAGCATCTTTGCACTTATTCCAAGAATCAGTACTATTTTTAGGCAAAGACGAAAACCAAGCTTTAGCACGATCTCTAAGAGAAAAAGGAAATAGCTTCAATTTAACAATATCATTATCAACATATTTCTTCTTTTGCGTATCACACAAATCAACGAAGCTATTTAGATGGTAGCGGCATCTTCACTAGGATGGCCGGAAAATGGACCTTTCATGAAAAGATTTAACAAGGCAGCATTAATTTCACAAGATTCAACATCGGTAAGTGGAGCAATCAGAGTGCTAATAAAATCATTGTTGTTGGTATTGGTAAAGTCACACAATTTAGTGTTATCTTGAGCCATCGTGAGAAGCAAGCAATGAAGGAAATATTCCCTAGAGGCAATAATAAAGTTATTATTTATTTCCTTATATCATGATAAATGTTTATTATTCATGCTAGAATTGTATTAACCGGAAACATAATACATGTGTGAATACATAGACAAACAGAGTGTCACTAGTATGCCTCTACTGGACTAGCTCGTTAATCAAAGATGGTTATGTTTCCTAACCATGAACAAAGAGTTGTTATTTGATTAACGGGATCACATCATTAGGTGAATGATCTGATTGACATGACCCATTCCGTTAGCTTAGCACCCGATCATTTAGTATGTTGCTATTGCTTTCTTCATGACTTATACATGTTCCTATGACTGAGATTATGCAACTCCCGTTTGCCGGAGGAACACTTTGTGTGCTACCAAACGTCACAACGTAACTGGGTGATTATAAAGGTGCTCTACAGGTGTCTCCAAAGGTACATGTTGGGTTGGCGTATTTCGAGATTAGGATTTGTCACTCCAATTGTCGGAGAGGTATCTTTGGGCCCTCTCGGTAATGCACATCACATAAGCCTTGCAACTAATGAGTTAGTTGTGAGATGATGTATTACGGAACGAGTAAAGAGACTTGCCGGTAACAAGATTGAACTAGGTATTGAGATACCGACGATCGAATCTCGGGTAAGTAACATACCGATGACAAAGGGAACAACGTATGTTGTTATACGGTCTGACCGATAAAAGATCTTCGTAGAATATGTAGGAGCCAATATGAGCATCCAGGTTCCGCTATTGGTTATTGACCGGAGACATGTCTCGGTCATGTCTACATTGTTCTCGAACCCGTAGGGTCCGCACGCTTAAGGTTTTGATGACAGTTATATTATGAGTTTATGCATTTTGATGTACCAAAGTTTGTTCGGAGTCCCGGATGTGATCACGGACATGACGAGGAGTCTCGAAATGGTCGAGACATAAAGATTGATATATTGGAAGCCTATATTTGGATATCGGAAGTGTTCCGGGTGAAATCGGGATTTTACCGGAGTACCGGGAAGTTACCGGAACCCCCCGGGAGGTATATGGGCCTTAGTGGGCCTTAGTGGAAGAGAGGAGAGGTGGCCAGGGCTGGGCCGTGCGCCCCTCCCCCCTAGTCCGAATAGGACAAGGAGAGGGGGCCGGCGCCCCCCTTCCTTCTCTCTCTCCTCTTCCCCCCTCCCGAATCCTATTCCAAATAGGAAAGGGGGGAATCCTACTCCCGGAGGGAGTAGGACTCCTCCTGGCGCGCCCTATCCTGGCCGGCCGCACCCCCCCCTTTGATCCTTTATATATGGAGGCAGGGATCACCCCTAGAGACATAAGTTGATCCACGTGATCATATTCTTAGCCGTGTGCGGTGCCCCCTTCCACCATAGTCCTCGATAATATTGTAGCGGTGCTTAGGCGAATCCCTGCGACGGTAGTACATCAAGATCGTCACCACACCGTCGTGCTGACGGAACTCTTCCCCGACACTTTGCTAGATTGGAGTCCGGGGATCGTCATCGAGCTGAACGTGTGCTAGAACTCGGAGGTGTCGTAGTTTTGGTGCTTGATCGGTCGGGCCGTGAAGACGTACGACTACATCAACCACGTTGTGCTAACGCTTCCGTTGTCGATCTACAATGGTACGTAGATCACACTCTCCCCTCTTGTTGCTATGCATCACCATGATCTTGCGTGTGCGTAGGAATTTTTTTGAAATTACTACGTTACCCAACAGTGGCATCCGAGCCTAGGTTTTATGTGTTGATATTATTTGCACGAGTAGAACACAAGTGAGTTGTGGGCGATATAAGTCATACTGCTTACCAGCATGTCATACTTTGGTTCGGCGGTATTGTTGGACGAAGCGGCCCGGACCGACATTACGCGTACGCTTACGCGAGACCGGTTCTCCCGACGTGCTTTGCACAAAGGTGGCTAGCGGGTGACAGTTTCTCCAACTTTAGTTGAACCGAGTGTGGCTACGCCCGGTCCTTGCGAAGGTTAAAACAGCACCAACTTGACAAACTATCGTTGTGGTTTTGATGCGTAGGTAAGATTGGTTCTTGCTTAAGCCCGTAGCAGCCACGTAAAACTTGCAACAACAAAGTAGAGGACGTCTAACTTGTTTTTGTAGGGCATGTTGTGATGTGATATGGTCAAGACATGATGCTAAATTTTATTGTATGAGATGATCATGTTTTGTAACCGAGTTATCGGCAACTGGCAGGAGCCATATGGTTGTCACTTTATTGTATGCAATGCAATCGCGCTGTAATGCTTTACTTTATCACTAAGCGGTAGCGATAGTCGTGGAAGCATAAGATTGGCGAGACGACAATGATGCTACGATGGAGATCAAGGTGTCGCGCCAGTGACGATGGTGATCATAACGGTGCTTCGAAGATGGAGATCACAAGCACAAGATGATGATGGCCATATCATATCACTTATATTGATTGCATGTGATGTTTATCTTTTATGCATCTTATCTTGCTTTGATTGACAGTAGCATTATAAGATGATCTCTCACTAATTATCAAGAAGTGTTCTCCCTGAGTATGCACCGTTGCGAAAGTTCTTCGTGCTGAGACACCATGTGATGATCGGGTGTGATAGGCTCTAAGTTCAAATACAACGGGTGCAAAACAGTTGCACACGCGGAATACTCAGGTTATACTTGACGAGCCAAGCATATACAGATATGGCCTCGGAACACGGAGACCGAAAGGTCGAGCGTGAATCATATAGTAGATATGATCAACATAGTGATGTTCACCAATGAAGCTACTCCATCTCACGTGATGATCGGACATGGTTTAGTTGATTTGGATCACGTAATCACTTAGAGGATTGGAGAGATGTCTATCTAAGTGGGATTTATTTAAGTAATATGATTAATTGAACCTAAATTTATCATGAAGTTAGTACCTGATAGTATCTTGCTTATTCATGTTTGATTGTAGATAGATGGCCCGTGTTGTTGTTCCGTTGAATTTTAATGCGTTCCTTGAGAAAGCAAAGTTGAAAGATGATGGAAGCAATTACACGGACTGGGTCCGTAACTTGAGGATTATCCTCATTGCTGCACAGAAGAATTACGTCCTGGAAGCACCGCTGGGTGCCAGGCCTGCTGCTGGAGCAACACCAGATGTTATGAACATCTGGCAGAGCAAAGCTGACGACTACTCGATAGTTCAGTGTGCCATGCTTTACGGCTTAGAATCGGGACTTCAATGACGTTTTGAACGTCATGGAGCATATGAGATGTTCCAGGAGTTGAAGTTAATATTTCAAGCAAATGCCCGGATTGAGAGATATGAAGTCTCCAATAAATTCTATAGCTGCAAGATGGAGGAGAACAGTTCTGTCAGTGAGCATATACTCAAAATGTCTGGGTATAATAATCACTTGATTAAATTGGGAGTTAATCTTCCAGATGATTGCGTCATTGACAGAATTCTCCAATCACTGCCACCAAGCTACAAGAGCTTCGTGATGAACTATAATATGCAAGGGATGAATAAGACTATTTTGAGCTCTTCACAATGCTGAAAGCTGTGGAGGTAGAAATCAAGAAGGAGCATCAAGTGTTGATGGTCAACAAGACCACTAGTTTCAAGAAAAAGGGCAAAGGGAAGAAGAAGGGGAACTTCAAAAAGAACAGCAAGCAAGTTGCTGCTCAAGAGAAGAAACCCAAACCTGGACCTAAGCCTGAAACTGAGTGCTTCTACTGCAAGCAGACTGGTCACTGGAAGCGGAACTGCCTCAAGTATTTGGCGGATAAGAATGATGGCAAGGTGAACAAAGGTATATGTGATATACATGTTATTAATGTGTACCTTACTAATGCTCGCAGTAGCACCTGGGTATTTGATACTGGTTCTGTTGCTAATATTTGCAACTCGAAACAGGGACTACGGATTAAGTGAAGATTGGCTAAGGACGAGGTGACGATGCGCGTGGGAAATGGTTCCAAAGTCGATGTGATCGCAGTCGGCACGCTACCTCTACATCTACCTTCGGGATTAATATTAGACCTAAATAACTGTTATTTGGTGCCAGCGTTAAGCATGAACATTAAATCTGGATCTTGTTTGATGCGAGACGGTTATTCATTTAAATCGGAGAATAATGGTTGTTCTATTTACATGAGTAATATCTTTTATGGTCATGCACCCTTAAAGAGTGGTCTATTCTTATTGAATCTCGATAGTAGTGACACACATATTCATAGTGTTGAAACCAAAAGATGCAGAGTTGATAATGATAGTGCAACTTATTTGTGGCACTGCCGTTTAGGTCATATCGGTATAAAGCGCATGAAGAAACTCCATACTGGTGGGCTTTTGGAACCACTTGATTATGAATCACTTGGTACTTGCGAACCGTGCCTTATGGGTAAGATGACAAAAACACCGTTCTCCGGTACTATGGAGAGAGAAACGGATTTGTTAGAAATCATACATACAGATGTATGTGGTCCGATGAATATTGAGGCTCGTGGCGGATATCGTTATTTTCTCACCTTCACAGATGACTTAAGCAGATATGGGTATATCTACTTAATGAAACACAAGTCTGAAACGTTTGAAAAGTTCAAAGAATTTCACAGTGAAGTTGAAAATCATCGTAACAAGAAATAAAATTCCTACAATCTGATCGTGGAGGAGAATATTTAAGTTATGAGTTTGGTGTACATTTGAAACAATGTGGAATAGTTTCGCAACTCACGCCACCCAGAACACCACAGCGTAATGGTGTGTCCGAACATCGTAATCATACTTTACTAGATATGGTACGATCTATGATGTCTCTTACTGATTTACCGCTATCGTTTTGGGGATACGCTCTAGAGATGGCCGCATTCACGTTAAATAGGGCACCATCAAAATCCGTTGAGACGACGCCTTATGAACTGTGGTTTGGCAAGAAACCAAAGTTGTCGTTTCTGAAAGTTTGGGGCTGCGATGCTTATGTGAAAAAGCTTCAACCTGATAAGCTTGAACCCAAATCGGAAAAATGTGTCTTCATAGGATATCCAAAGGAAACTATTGGATACACGTTCTATCACAGATCCGAAGGCAAGACTTTTGTTGCTAAATTCGGAAACTTTCTGGAGAAGGAGTTTCTCTCGAAAGAAGTGAGTGGGAGGAAAGTAGAACTTGACGAGGTAACTGTACCTACTCCCTTATTGGAAAGTAGTACATCACAGAAACCTGTTTCTATGACACCTACACCAATTAATGAGGAAGCTAATGATGATGATCATGAAACTTCAGAACAAGATACTACTGAACCTTGTAGATCAACCAGAGTAAGATCCGCACCAGAGTGTTATGGTAACCCTGTTCTGGAAGTCATGCTACTAGATCATGATGAACCTACGAACTATGAAGAAGCGATGGTGAGCCCAGATTCCGCAAAATGGCTTGAAGCCATGAAATCTGAGATGGGATCCATGTATGAGAACAAAGTATGGACTTTGGTTGACTTGCCCAATGATCGGCAAGCAATTGAGAATAAATGGATCTTCAAGAAGAAGACGGATGCTGACGGTAATATTACTGTCTACAAAGCTCGACTTGTCGCAAAAGGTTTTCAGCAAGTTCAAGGGATTGACTACGATGAGACTTTCTCACCCGTAGCAATGCTTAAGTCTGTCCGAATCATGTTAGCAATTGCCGCATTTTATGATTATGAAATTTGGCAGATGGATGTCAAAACTGCATTCCTGAATGGATTTCTGGAAGAAGAGTTGTATATGATGCAACCAGAAGGTTTTGTTGATCCAAAGGGAGCTAACAAAGTATGCAAGCTCCAGCGATCCATTTATGGACTGGTGCAAGCCTCTCGGAGTTGGAATAGACACTTTGATAGTGTGATCAAAGCATTTGGTTTTGTACAGACTTTTGGAGAAGCCTGTATTTACAAGAAAGTGAGTGGGAGCTCTGTAGCATTTCTGATATTATATGTGGATGACATATTACTAATTGGAAATGATATAGAATTTCTGGATAGCATAAAGGGATACTTGAATAAGAGTTTTTCAATGAAAGACCTCGGTGAAGCTGCTTACATATTAGGCATTAAGATCTATAGAGATAGATCAAGACGCTTAATTGGACTTTCACAAAGCACGTGCCTTGACAAAGTTTTGAAGAAGTTCAAAATGGATCAAGCAAAGAAAGGGTTCTTGACTGTGTTACAAGGTGTGAAGTTGAGTCAGACTCAATGCCCGACCACTGCAGAAGATAGAGAGAAAATGAAAGATGTTCCCTATGCTTCAGCCATAGGCTCTATCATGTATGCAATGTTGTGTACCAGACCTGATGTGTGCCTTGCTATAAGTCTAGCAGGGAGGTACCAAAGTAATCCAGGAGTGGATCATTGGACAGCGGTCAAGAACATCCTAAAATACCTGAAAAGGACTAAGGATATGTTTCTCGTTTATGGAGGTGACAAAGAGCTAATCGTAAGTGGTTACGTCGATGCGAGCTTTGACACTGATCCGGACGATTCTAAATCGCAAACCGGATACGTATTTACATTAAACGGTGCAGCTGTCAGTTGGTGCAGTTCTAAACAAAGCGTCGTGGCGGGATCTATGTGTGAAGCAGAATACATAGCTGCTTCGGAAGTAGCAAATGAAGGAGTCTGGATGAAGGAGTTCATATCCGATCTAGGTGTCATACCTAGTGCATCGGGTCCAATGAAAATCTTTTGTGACAATACTGGTGCAATTGCCTTGGCAAAGGAATCCAGATTTCACAAGAGAACCAAGCACATCAAGAGACGCTTCAATTCCATCCGGGATCTAGTCCAGGTGCGAGACATAGAAATTTGCAAGATACATACGGATCTAAATGTAGCAGATCCGTTGACTAAGCCTCTTCCACGAGCAAAACATGATCAGCACCAAGGCTCCATGGGTGTTAGAATCATTACTGTATAATCTAGATTATTGACTCTAGTGCAAGTGGGAGACTGAAGGAAATATGCCCTAGAGGCAATAATAAAGTTATTATTTATTTCCTTATATCATGATAAATGTTTATTATTCATGCTAGAATTGTATTAACCGGAAACATAATACATGTGTGAATACATAGACAAACAGAGTGTCACTAGTATGCCTCTACTGGACTAGCTCGTTAATCAAAGATGGTTATGTTTCCTAACCATGAACAAAGAGTTGTTATTTGATTAACGGGATCACATCATTAGGTGAATGATCTGATTGACATGACCCATTCCGTTAGCTTAGCACCCGATCATTTAGTATGTTGCTATTGCTTTCTTCATGACTTATACATGTTCCTATGACTGAGATTATGCAACTCCCGTTTGCCGGAGGAACACTTTGTGTGCTACCAAACGTCACAACGTAACTGGGTGATTATAAAGGTGCTCTACAGGTGTCTCCAAAGGTACATGTTGGGTTGGCGTATTTCGAGATTAGGATTTGTCACTCCGATTGTCGGAGAGGTATCTTTGGGCCCTCTCGGTAATGCACATCACATAAGCCTTGCAAGCATTGCAACTAATGAGTTAGTTGTGAGATGATGTATTACGGAACGAGTAAAGAGACTTGCCGGTAACAAGATTGAACTAGGTATTGAGATACCGACGATCGAATCTCGGGCAAGTAACATACCGATGACAAAGGGAACAACGTATGTTGTTATGCGGTCTGACCGATAAAAGATCTTCGTAGAATATGTAGGAGCCAATATGAGCATCCAGGTTCCGCTATTGGTTATTGACCGGACACGTGTCTCGGTCATGTCTACATTGTTCTCGAACCCGTAGGGTCCGCACGCTTAAGGTTTTGATGACAATTATATTATGAGTTTATGCATTTTGATGTACCAAAGTTTGTTCGGAGTCCCGGATGTGATCACGGACATGACGAGGAGTCTCGAAATGATCGAGACATAAAGATTGATATATTGGAAGCCTATATTTGGATATCGGAAGTGTTCCAGGTGAGATCGGGATTTTACCGGAGTACCGGGAAGTTACCGGAACCCCCCGGGAGGTATATGGGCCTTAGTGGGCCTTAGTGGAAGAGAGGAGAGGTGGCCAGGGCTGGGCCGTGCGCCCCTCCCCCCTAGTCCGAATAGGACAAGGAGAGGGGGCCGGCGCCCCCCTTCCTTCTCTCTCTCCTCTTTCCCCCATCCCGAATCCTATTCCAAATAGGAAAGGGGGGAATCCTACTCCCGGAGGGAGTAGGACTCCTCCTGGCGTGCCCTATCCTGGCCGGCCGCACCCCCCCCCCCTTTGATCCTTTATATACGGAGGCAGGGAGCACCCCTAGAGACACAAGTTGATCCACATGATCATATTCTTAGCCGTGTGCGGTGCCCCCTTCCACCATAGTCCTCGATAATATTGTAGCGGTGCTTAGGCGAAGCCCTGCGACGGTAGTACATCAAGATCGTCACCACGCCGTCGTGCTGACGGAACTCTTCCCCGACACTTTGCTGGATCGAAGTCCGGGGATCATCATTGAGCTGAACGTGTGCTAGAACTCGGAGGTGCCGTAGTTTCGGTGCTTGATCGGTCGGGCCGTGAAGACGTACGACTACATCAACCACGTTGTGCTAACGGTTCCGTTGTCGATCTACAAGGGTACGTAGATCACACTCTCCCCTCTCGTTGCTATGCATCACCATGATCTTGCGTGTGCGTAGGAATTTTTTTGAAATTACTATGTTACCCAACAAGCAATCCAACACACAATCAAACGAGGAGCAAGCGAAAGAGAGGCAAATAGAGAAAGAGAGGGAGGATAGAGAGAGAGGGCAAATAAAACGGCCAGGGTGCAGTGGGGGAGAGGAAAACGAGAGGCAAATGGCAAATAATGCAATGCGAGAGATAAGGGTTTGTGATGGGTACTTGGTATGTTGACTTTTGCGTAGACCTCCCCGACAACGGTGCCAGAAATCCTTCTTGCTACCTCTTGAGCACTTGTGTTGGTTTTCCCTTGAAGAGGAAAGGGTGGTGCAGCAAAGTAGCGTAAGTATTTCCCTCAGTTTTTGAGAACCAAGGTATCAATCCAGTAGGAGGCTACGCGCCAGTCCCTTGCACCTACACAAAACAAATAAATCGTTGCAACCAACGTGATAAGGGGTTGTCAATCCCTACACGGTCACTTATGAGAGTGAGATCTGATAGATATGATAAGATAATATTTTTGGTGTTTTTATGATAAAGATGCAAATTAAAATAAAAGGCAATGAAAATAACTAAGTATTGGAAGATTAATATGATGAAGATAGACCCGGGGGCCATAGGTTTCACTAGTGGCTTCTCTCAAGAGCATAAGCATTTTACGATGGGTGAACAAATTACTGTTGAGCAATTGACAGAATTGAGCATAGTTATGAGAATATCTAGGTATGATCATGTATATAGGCATCACGTCCGAGACAAGTAAGCCGACTCCTGCCTGCATCTACTACTATTACTCCACACATCGACCGCTATCCAGCAGGCATCTAGAGTATTAAGTTCAAGAGAACAGAGTAACGCTTTAAGCAAGATGACATGATGTAGAGGGATAAACTCATGCAATATGATGAAAATCCCATCTAGTTATCCTCGATGGAAACAATACAATACGTGCCTTGCTGCCCCTACTGTCACTGGGAAAGGACACCGCAAGATTGAACCCAAAGCTAAGCACTTCTCCCATTGCAAGAAAGATCAATCTAGTAGGCCAAACCAAACTGATAATTCGAAGAGACTTGCAAAGATAACCAATCATACATAAAAGAATTCGAGCTCGGTACCCGGGGATCCTCTAGAGTCGACCTGCAGGCATGCAAGCTTGAGTATTCTATAGTCTCACCTAAATACACCGCAAAAGAAGATTACATCGAATAGATCTCCACGAGAGAGGGGGAGAACTTTTTATTGAGATCCAAAAGTAGAGAAGAAGCCATCTAGCTAATAACTATGGACCCGAAGGTCTGAGGTAAACTACTCACACTTCATCGGAGAGGCTATGGTGTTGATATAGAATCCCTCCGTGATCGATGCCCCCTCCGACAGAGCTCCGGAACAGGCCCCAAGATGGGATCTCGTGGATACAAAAAGTTGCCGTAGTGGAATTAGGGTTTTGGCTCCGTATCTGATCGTTTGGGGGTACGTAGGTATATATAGGAGGAAGAAGTACGTCGGCGGAGCAACAGGGGGCCCATGAGGGTGGACGGCGTGCCTGGGGGGGTAGGCGCGCCCCTTACCTCGTGGCCTCCCTATTGGTTGCTTGATGTAGGGTCCAAGTCTCCTGGATCTTGTTCGTTCCAAAAATCACGTTCCTGAAGGTTTCATTCCGTTTGGACTCCGTTTGATATTCCTTTTCTTTGAAACCCTAAAATAGGCAAAAAAACAGCAATTCTGGGCTGGGCCTCCGGTTAATAGGTTAGTCCCAAAAATAATATAAAAGTGGATAATAAAGCCCAATAATGTCCAAAACAGAAGATAATATAGTATGGAGCAATCAAAAATTATAGATACGTTGGAGACATATCATGGAGGGAGGCGCCCCAGGCGCGGGCGCCGATCCTGACGAGGCGCCGCTTGCCTGAGGCCCTGCATGGCGCAACTGCTTCTTCTTCTTGGGGGTGGCCTCAGGAGGGCGCTCGCCCTAGCTGTCAGGGTCGTCGATTGCTGCAGCTTGGAAGGTACGCTCGAGGGAGCACCCTCGCATCTCTTTCCTCGCACGGGACTGTGATGATTCTGCCGCTTCTCGGCATCTTGAGGAGATTGTAGCCGTGGTGGGTCACCACCATGAACTTGGCCAGGGCTAGGTACCCGAGGATGGCATTGTATGGTAGGAGGATGTAGGCGACGTCGAAGTCGATGAGTTCGGTGCGGTAGTTGTTGCGTTCTCCAAAGGTAACAGGGAGGCGGACCTGCCCGATCGGGGTAGTAGAGCCGTCGGTCACTCCTGAGAAAGGCTTGGTAGGCTGAAGCTGGTCGTGTGGCACTTGGAGGCTGTCGAACGTGTCAACGGGCAGGACGTTGAGCCCTGCACCGCCGTCGATGAGGGTCTTGGTAACTTGCACGTTGCTGATGACTGTTGAACAAAGCATTGGGAGGACTCCTGCAGTAGCTGCGCACTTGAGCTAATCTGCTGAACTGAACATGATGGGGCACCTGGACCATCTGAGCGGGCGTGTGGCCTCGAGCTTGGGGAGAACTACATTCACTTCATGAGCAAACTGTTTGAAGATACGTTGCGAGGCTGGGGCTTGAGCTCCGCCCAAGATGCAGGCGATAGCGTGCGGCTCCTAGAAGCCCCCAACCCCCTCGTCTTGATGGTGGTCGCCATTCCTTCTGGGTGGTGGTGGTAGTGGAGGGAGGCCAGCGTTGCCTTAAGGACGATCCTCACGAGGCTGGTCCCTCCAGGCGCCCTCGCGAGGCTGATCTTGCCAGCGGTCCTCACGAGGCTGGTCGCGCCACTCCTGGTGCGGGCCATGGTTGTCCCAGCGTCCGCCACCATGTCCTCCTCCTCGGTCGTAGCTCTGAGCTCTTGACCGAAGCGTCCTTCTCGAATGGCTCTGAGCTCTTGACAGTCGCTGGTGTTGTGGGTATGCAGGTTATGGAAGGCGCGGAACGGTCGGCTGCTCTTGGATGACTCGGGCTGGTCTCTGCCGCGCTTCGAGTCTGGTTCCGCTGCGAGCACGGCTGCTCCCTTGCACTTCACGTCCTTGGCCTTGGTCTTCTTCTCCTCTAGGTCCGCAGCAGGGAGCTCGAGGAGGGAGAGGCGCCCCTCCTCAGCTCTTGCACACTTGGTCGCGATGTTGAACAGCTCCAAGGTCGTGCACAACTCCTCATGGATGGCGAGCTCCTCCTTCATCTTGACGTCACGGACGCCATCGGAGAACGCTGAGATGATGGCCTCGTCGGTCACCTTGGGGATCTTGATTCGTGCGTTGTTGAAACGCTGGATGTACTTCTATAGGGTCTCTCCTGGTTGTTGCTTGATGCGGCGCAGTTCACCCGCGACCGGGGGGCGGTCACGAGTGCCCTGGAAGTTGGCGATGAAGTGGCTGCGCATCTTGTCCCAGGAGGAAATCGAGCCTGGAGGCAGGTTTAGGAGACAGGAGCGGGGGCCATCCTTGAGGGCCATGGGAAACCAGTTCGCCATGACTTTCTTGTCGCCATTGGCCGCCTCGATGCTCAGCTCATAGATCTGCAGGAACTCCGCGGGGTCAGGGGTGCCGTCGTAGCGAGGAGGTAGATCTAGCTTGAACTTGCCCGAGCAGGCGATGCTACACAGCTCGGGGGTGAAGGCGCGGCAGCCGGCCCTGGTCAATGGGGCCCGCCTTGGAGGTGGAACTTGGTTTTGGCGCCTGTGCGCCGCTACGGCAAGCGGCACGGGGCCTTGCCGTAGCAAACGATCCTGGCGCGGTGGTGCAATGAGTGGCGGAGCGTTCACTTGCGGTCGAGGGATTTCTTGAGAACTTCTTTCTTCACACGTGTGCGCCGGACACGGTGGGCCGCGCCGTGGAGCCGCGTGCCTTGGCGCTAGGGCGCCGTCTTGGTGCAGAGGTGGCGGAGGTGCTTCGTGAGCTATGTCGCCCGTGCCTGGCGGAGGATGAGGTAGAGAGTGGGACGGCGCAGGGGAGCCCCCTGCGGCGCAGACAAGCTCGGCGATGCGGTCAAGCCAGTCCTCGTAGAGGTTGTCGACTGGGCGGTAGCGCGGGAGCTCATGCGTCATGAGGAGTGCGGCCCGTGCGTCCATGGGAACGCGACGAGCGTGAGCCAACGAACCAGCGGGAGTCGGTGATGGAGTGGCGGTGCGGCCGTCCTGTCGCACCAATGGGTGCAGCGAGGATGCTTGCTGCTCGTTCCCCGTCGGGCCAGTGGCGGCGTTGGCGGCAGGCGACGGAGAGCGACGGGGTGGCCCGCCGACAGGGGTCGTCTGAGCAATGCGGGTGGCGAGGGTAGCCCGACGCTCGGCGTGGGCACGGCGTGCGTCCGCCATGGAGACGATGAAGCGGCATGACACAGAGCGATGGAAGGGAAGCTTTGGTGCACCCTACCTGGCGCGCAAAATGTCGGATCACGGGTTCCGGCAAAACCCTTAAGGTTTGAACACTGGGGTGCGTGCGAACATCACCCCTACCGATCCACGTCCTAACTCAGTTGAGATCTTACGAACTAACTCGACGAACTCGCAACACATAGGACACAAGATTTATACTAGTTCGGGCCACCATTGTGGTGTAATACCCTACTCCAGTGTGGTGGTGGTGGATTGCCTCTGGGGCTGATGATGAACAGTACAAGGGGAAGAACAGCCTCCTGAGGTTGATGTGTTCTTGTGCTTGGTGAACTTGTGTGTGTGAGGGTCTTGGTGGGGTGGATCCGTCCAAGATGAGATCCCTCTCTACGGTGGTGGCTAGTCCTATTTATAGAGGCCCTGGTCCTCTCCCCAAATATTGAGCGGGAAGGGAGCCAACAACGGCCAATTTGAAAGGGGACAGCTAGTACAGCTTATCCTAACAAAAAGTGGTCTTCGACTGCAAAAGGCTCTGGTGGTGACGCCGCCTTGGGCTCCATGGTGACCTCCATCTTGCCGTCCTGCTGGTCTTGGTCTCGTTGCACCGATATGGAAACCTTTGCTTGATGCCTCGGTACTCTGCGCCTGTGCTTGCCCCCTTAGCACCAAAGAGGAAACAAGGACGGTGCGCTCTGGCGCCCGCCTGGCACCCGCCTGGTCTCGATTGTCATGGCTCACGTCACGAGAACCTCGCGAGGTTTGCCTGGCCTTGAACTCTCCGCCCCTCGCGAGCCTGCCTGGTGAGGCCGCTCCTGAGGAGGTCTTGCGTCGTCCACCTCGCGAGGCTTGGCCCCTCGCGATGGTCTTGATTCCTTGCTAGTGAAGATGGGTCGTACAGGCCTGCTAGCAAAGCCACACCGTGGGCGCAGGCAGACAAGTCTGGGGACCCCCGTTCCCAGAATGCCGACAGCGCCCGCCGGCTCAGGTCTTGTCCGAATTATTGGACACTTTGACAACATTGTTGACAGCAGAGGTTAATCCGTCAAATCAAGTTCAGCATAATGCGGAAGTCGCAAAACTGAGAGATGAGATAGCTCAAGCCAAGGAAGATCTGCTAAAAATGCGAGGATGACTACGGAGCGAGCCACTCTGGATGCTCAGGCATAATGGATCTAGGCCGATTCCTTCCGGCTCTCGTTGGATCAGGACGCTTCGAATGAAGTTATGAGAAGACGGCACCGAAGTCGTCTGCCTCCGGCTTACGAGGCGAGGAACCTCTTTAACACACCTGGTGCAGGGACCAGTACCCCACTAGAGGTAAACCAGGCGGTGGCCATACCCAGGACCGGAGCACCCGTTCAACCACGCACGGTAGATCCACCTCGTCTGAATAATCCCCCGCCACAGTATGTATCGACACCACCGGGTCATTATTCTAACCCGTTGGATAATGTGATCGCGGTGGCGACACGACTGGCGGCTCTCCTAGTTGAAGGCGAGTCTTCGGCTGCGGTTGAAACAAGGAGGGGTAGAGAGCTTCTTCAGACAGCATTGGTGCAACAGGAGGCTTGTTCTTACAGTCATGAAAGGATTCACTCAACCCCTCGCCCAAGCCGGAGTTACAGTAGACACATGGACTCCCCGGCCGTTTCAAGCAGTGACAGGCACCGTAACTAGCCTCGTGGGCATGACCCGGTGTGTGACGGTGCTCAGAATTTGGTGGGCCAGGATGGAGCATGTCGTGAGGCTGAACAGGCGGTTCAGCAAACGGCTCATCTGCCTCCCTCGGTTTATACGACAACTTCGATGGAGGTAGGCGTGGCCTCTAGAGCCACGGGCGTACCATGTTTAGTACCGGCTCTGCGAAAGGAGCGTTTTCCCAAGGATTTCAAAGGACCTCGTAAGGTGCCTAACTATACAGCCGACTTACCCCCTGAGGCGTGGATTGAGAGTTATGAGATGGCCATGGAGCTGTTGGAGGTCAGCGATGATGCGTGTGCCAAGTACTTCACCATGATGCTGGATGGGACGGCCTTCACTTGGCTAAAGGGACTGCCTGCCAACTCTATTGGGTCGTGTGCCGAGTTAAAGGCCCAATTCATCCAGAATTTTAAAGATACATGTAAGCAGCCCATGTCGATTGTGGATTTGGATGCATGTGCCCAAGAAGAGGGTGAGTCAACGACCCATTGGGTGCGCCGGGTCAAAGCCATCCTGCACTCATTGGATAACATTAATGCCGGCTCAGTGGTCCTAATGTTGGAGAAAATTGCCATTTTTGCCTCTTAAATAGAAGCTAGGGCAACTCAAGCGCCACTGCAATGACATGGGGGAGCTGATGGCAGCTCTGACTAAATATGCCGACTCTGATAGTACCAACAACCCCGAGTCTGATGATGAAAAGACGGGAAAAGGAAAGAAGAGTGGCAACGCCAAGGGCCAGCATCATAACCCAGCGAGTCAGGGGGGCAATGGTAAGCACAAGGCCGATGGTAATTCAGATTTTGTGGCCAAGACCAACACACAGAATAATGGTCAGCATCGTAAGGGAAAGCCACCTCCTCGGATAGGAGGGACAGCTATCAATCTTGAGCAGATGACGAATGAGCCTTGCCCAAAGCACGGTACGAGGGAAAGACCGTCCAATCACCTCTGGAAAGACTGCCGAATTATGAAGGAGTTCAAAAATTCAATTTTTTTCCAAAACAATCATGGGCTGGGCAGCGGCTCAGGTTCCGGCTCTCATGGTCCGGTTATGGTGGTGGCGGTTCTAATTCCGGTTTCCAAGGTCACTCAAGCAATCAAGGCAATCAGAGTGGTTATCATCAACAGTCCTGTCAGGGGAATCAGCAACAACAATCTGGGTATCAGAGTAACCTGAAGCAGTTGAATAGTGGGCAGTACCACGTCTTCACCACAAGTTTATGCAAGCGGGATCAGAAGCTCCATAAAAGGGCTGTGAACGTCGTTGAGCCGGCAGTTCCCCATTACTTGCGCTGGTATGAGTAGCCCATTGTGTGGAGTCGTGAGGATCACTTGCCCCAGGTTGATAATCCAGGTCACTTGGCTTTGGTGGTGGCGCCTCGGGTTGGAGGATACAAATTCACTAAGGTACTCATGGACGGAGGTAGCACCATCAATATCCTTTATTATGAAACTTCTCATCGCATGGGATTGACTGATAAAAATCTTAAACCGTCGAACACTGTCTTTCACGGTGTGGTGCCAGGTAAGTCGGCATACCCAGTTGGTAAGATAGCCCTGGAGGTTGCTTTTGGAGATGATTATGATTCCAGATCTGAGACATTGACCTTTGAATTGGTTAAGATCAAAAGCCCTTATCATGCTCTGTTTGGGTGGCCGGCTTAGGCTAAGTTTATGGCAAGGCCTTGTTATGTTTACTTGCAACTAAAGATGCCGGGTCACAAGGGCACTATAACAGTGCATGGGAGTCGTAAGATAGCCTTGGAGTGTGAAGAAGGTGACGTTACTTACGCTGAGTCTGTCTGCGCAACAGAGGAGTTGAAGTTCTATAAAGACAACTTTGACCCGGCAGATATGACCTCTTTGAAAAAGCTAACTACAGAGCATGATCTGGTCTTGAAGTTTAAGTCAGCAAATGACACCAAAGCTGGTTGATTTCGTTCCTGGTGATTCATCCAAGCAGTTCAGCATCAGTGCTAATCTGGATCCGAAATAGGAAAGCGCACTCATCGAGTTCATCCATGAGAACCGGGACATCTTTGCATGGAAACCTTCTGACATGCCAGGTGTACCGAGGGAACTCGCTAAGCACACTCTTAATATTGATCCAAAGTTTAAACCAGTCAAGCAATTCCTTCGCCGTTTTAATGAAGAGAGACGTAAGGCCATTGGTGAAGAGGTGGCCCGGCTCTTGGTGGCTGGGTTCATTGTTGAAGTTTTCCATCCTGAGTGGTTGGCTAACCCAGTGTTGGTGCTTAAGAAGAACAACACTTGGCGCATGTGTGTGGATTACACGGACTTAAATAAGGCTTGTCCGGCTGATCCTTTTGCTCTCCCTCGTATTGATCAAATTATTGATGCTACGACGGGTTGTGAGGGTTTGAGTTTTTTGGATGCTTATTCTAGTTATCATCAGATCAAAATGGCAGTTAAGGACCAGGAGAAGACAGCTTTTATTACTCCGTTTGGAGTCTTCTGCTATGTGTCCATGCCTTTTGGGCTCAAGAGTGCCCAGGCGACTTACCAACGGTGTGTGCAAAATTGCCTTCATAATCAAATCGGGTGTAATGTTCATGCTTATGTGGATGATATTATGGTGAAATCTAGAAAGAAGGAGACCATGATTGATGATTTAAAGGAAACCTTTGAAAATCTTCGGGTTTATAAGATGATGCTTAACCCGGCCAAGTGTGTTTTTGGGGTACCAGTTGGTAGGCTTTCGGGTTTTCTGGTTTCCAACAGAGGCATTGAAGCTAACCCGGAGAAGACCAAGGCCATTACTTCCTTGGCTAGGCCAGCATGTGTCAACGATGTTCAACGTCCGGCAGGTCGTATTGCAGCCTTGAGCCGGTTCATAAGGCGGTTAGGTGAAAAGGCTATACCGTTGTACCAGATGATGAAGAAAACAGATCACTTTGTCTGGAGTGATCCTGCTAATTGATACATCTCTGTCGTATCTATAATTTTTGATTGTTCCATGCCAATATTCTACAACTTTCTTATACTTTTGGCAACTTTTTATACTATTTTTGGGACTAACATATTTATCCAGTGCCCAGTGCCAGTTCCTATTTGTTGCATTTTTTTGTTTCGCAGAAAATCCATATCAAACAGAGTCCAAACGGGATAAAAACTGACGGAGATTTTTTTGGAATATATGTGAATTTTGGGAAGTGAAATCAACGTGAGACAATGCTCGAGGGGCCCACGAGGCAGGGGGCGCGCCCTAGGGTGCAGGGGCGCCCCTGACCCTCGTGGACACCCCATAAGGCGGTTGGTGCCCTTCTTTCGCCGCAAGAAAGCTAATATCCGGATAAAATTTTTATCCAAAATTCAGCCCAATCGGAGTTATGGATCTCCGGGAATATAAGAAACGGTGAAAGGGCAGAATCTGGAACGCAGAAACAGAGAGAGACAAAGAGACAGATCCAATCTCAGAGGGGCTCTCGCCCCTCCCATGCCATGGAGGCCATGGAACAGAGGGGAAACCTTTCTCCCATCTAGGGAGAAGGTCAAGGAAGAAGAAGAAGAAGAAGGCCCTCTCCCCCTCTCTCCCGGTGGCGCCGGAACGCAGTCGGGGCCATCATCATCACCGCAATCTACACCAACAACTTCTCCGCCATCATCACCAACTCTCCCCCCCTCTATGCAGCGGTGTAACCCCTCTTTTACCCGTTGCAATCTCTACTTAAACATGGTGCTCAACGCTATATATTATTTCCCAATGATGTATGGCTATCCTATGATGTTTGAGTAGATCCGTTTTGTCCTATGGGTTAATTGATGATCGTGATTGGTTTGAGTTGCATGTTTTATTATTGGTGCTGTCCTATGGTGCTCTCCGTGTCACGCAAGCGTGAGGGATCTCTGCTGTAGGGTTTGCAATATGTTCATGATTTGCTTATGGTGGGTGGCGTGAGCGATAGAAACACAGACCCGAGTAAGTAGGTTGTTTGCAACATATAAATTTGATCCCATAATCTCTTTCACATACCAATGTACTATTATGGGATCAAATTTATATGTTGCATTGGTATGCTCGGCAACTATGCTTGAGATATGATTATACTTGTTGCTCTAGGATGAAGGCTCCACATCTTTTTCATCCCAAGCTCATTATGTGAAAGAGATTATGTACTACTTTGATAATCCTAGGAAAACCCCATTCAATTATGTTACGGGAGACACGTTGGATCAACGTGAATACTTTAGGTAGTATCGCTTGACTCAAAAAGGGAAACTATTATGGGATCAAATTTATATGTTGCATTGGTATGCTCGGCAACTATGCTTGAGATATGATTATACTTGTTGCTCTAGGATGAAGGCTCCACATCTTTTTCATCCCAAGCTCATTATGTGAAAGAGATTATGTACTACTTTGATAATCCTAGGAAAACCCCATTCAATTATGTTACGGGAGACACGTTGGATCAACGTGAATACTTTAGGTAGTATCGCTTGACTCAAAAAGGGAAACTATTATGGGATCAAATTTATATGTTGCATTGGTATGCTCGGCAACTATGCTTGAGATATGATTATACTTGTTGCTCTAGGATGAAGGCTCCACATCTTTTTCATCCCAAGCTCATTATGTGAAAGAGATTATGTACTACTTTGATAATCCTAGGAAAACCCCATTCAATTATGTTACGGGAGACACGTTGGATCAACGTGAATACTTTAGGTAGTATCGCTTGACTCAAAAAGGGAAACTATTATGGGATCAAATTTATATGTTGCATTGGTATGCTCGGCAACTATGCTTGAGATATGATTATACTTGTTGCTCTAGGATGAAGGCTCCACACCTTCCCTTTTCATGCGAATTTAATGATAATGAGACCTTAGCTTCTTATGCTAATGGTATATATGATTACTATGATGTGGAACGAATAGAATAATTTGTTGCTTTTATGGGTGCTTATGAAATTGAATCTTTGTTTAAAGAGTGTGAACATCTTGATGATGCTGTTTACAGACCTGAAAATTTTGCTATACTTAGAAATTGCTATGAGAATTATGAATTCAATTATGATATTGATGAATTTATTGAGGAAGTCTCTGTTGTCCGAGAAGAGACTAATATTTTGCAGGAGTCTATGGAAGAAGAAATTGATGAAACTGTGAGCTCATTGGATGAAAAAGATGATGAGGAGAGCGAAGAACAAAAGGAGGAAGAGCGGATTAGCTACCCGTGCCCACCTTCTAATGAGAGTAACTCTTCAACTCATACATTGTTTAACTTCCCTTCGTTCTTACCGAAGGATGACTGCTATGATGATTGTTATGATCTTGTTGATTCTTTTGAAATATCCCTTTTTGATGATGCTTGCTATGCTTGTGGCCGAGATGCCAATACGAATTATGCTTATGGAGATGAACTTGCTATAGTTCCTTATGTCAAACATGAAATTGTTGCTATTGCACCCACACATGATAGTCCTATTATCTATTTGAATCCTCCCAACTACACTATATCATAGAAGTTTGCCCTTATTAAGGATTATATTGATGGGTTGCGTTTCACTACTACACATGATGATTTTGATAGATATAATATGCATGTGCTTTCTGCTCCTACTTGCAATTATTATGAGAGAGGAACTACATCTCCGCCTCTCCATGTTTCCAATATGATAAAATTGCAAGGAACTGTTTATACTATGCATTGGCCTTTACTATGTGTGCATGAATTGTTCTTTTATGACATGCCAATGCATAGGAAGAGATTTAGACTTCGACATTGCTTGATATATGTTGCTTTGTGCTCACTACTAAATGCCAAATCATTGCTAATTCAAATTGGCTTTGATATACCTTGGGATCCGGGTGGATTCATTACTTGAGCACCTTATGCCTAGCTTAATGGCTTTAAAGAAAGCGCTGCCAAGGAGACAACCCGGAAGTTTTAGAGAGTCATTTATTTCTATTGAGTGCTTTTATATAGTTTAAAAACAAAAAAATAAAGAGGGGAACCCAAAACTTTTCAAAAAGGAAAGTGAAAGTGAGAGAGACAAGCATTGTTGAAGTGGGGGAGCTCCTTGAACTTTGTTCATGCTCACGGAAACTTTGTGAATCTTAATTACAGAAACTTTTAAACAAAAATAATTATCCCCTTGTACAATTCCATTGTATTATAAAAATAATGTGCCAGGGTTTACCTTTAGGATGTTTACATTGCTTGTTGGTTTGTGTGGTGCAGAACAGAAACTTTGTCTGTAGTGCGCGATTTAACATTTTTTGCTGGAACGTCAAAAGGTTCTGAAACTTTTTGCAATGTCTTTCTATACAAACTTTTTGTTTTTCCTAATTTTGTAAGAATTTTTTGAGTACCAGAGATATGGTGAATGTTCAGATTACTACAGACTGTCCTGTTTAAGACAGATTCTGTTTTTGATGCATAGTTTGCTTGTTTTGATGAAACTATCAATTTCTATCAGTGGATTAAGCCATGAAAAAGTTATATTACAGTAGCTACAATCCAAAAACAAAATATGAATTGATTTGCAACAGTACTTAGAGTAGTTATTTGCTTTATTATACTAACGGATCTTACCGAACTTTTTGTTAAGTTTTGTGTGATTGAAGTTTTCATGTTTTGGGAGAGATCACGATGGATGAAGGAATAAGGAGTGGCAAGAGCCTAAGCTTGGGGATGCCCGAGGCACCCCAAGGAAATATTCAAGGACTCCCAAGCAACCAAGCTTGGGGATACCCCGGAAGGCATCCCCTCTTTCTTCTAACAATCATCGGTAATTTTACTTGTAGCTATATTTTTATTCGTCACATGATATACGTAAATCTTGGAGCGTCTTTTGCATTTAGTTTTCACTTTTCTTTGATGAACCATGCTGGTATGAGATAGTCCATGGTTGATTTACAGAATGCTCTTTGCACTTCACTTATATCTTTTGAGTATGACTTTATAGAATGCTTTGTGTGCTTCACTTATATCTTTTGAAGTTCGGATTGCATGTTTCTCTTCACATAGAAAACCGCCAGTTGTAGAATGATCTTTTGCTTCACTTATATTTGTTAAAGCGTGGGCATATCTTTTGTAGAAAGAATTAAACTCTCTTGCTTCACTTATATCTACTTAGAGAGATGACAGGAATTGGTCATTCACATGGTTAGTCATAAAATCCTACATAAAATTTGTAGATCACTGAATATGATGTGTTTGATTCCTTGCAATAGTTTTGTGATATAAAGATGGTGATATTAGAGTCATGCTAGTGGGTAGTTGTGGATTGTAGAAATACTTGTGTTGAAGTTTGTGATTCTCATAGCATGCACGTATGGTGAACCGTTATGTAACAAAGTTGGAGCATGAGGTATTTATTGATTGTCTTCCTTATGAGTGGCGGTCGGGGACGAGCGATGGTCTTTTCCTACCAATCTATGCCCCTAGGAGCATGTGCGTAGTACTTTGTTTCGATGACTAATAGATTTTTGCAATAAGTATGTGAGTTCTTTATGACTAATGTTGAGTCCATGGATTATATGCACTCTCACCCTTCCATCATTGCTAGCCTCTTCAGTACCGTGCATTGCCCTTTCTCACCTCGAGAGTTGGTGCAAACTTCATCGGTGCATCCAAACCCCATGATACGATATGCTCTATCACACATAAGCCTCCTTATATATTCCTCAAAATAGCCACCATACCTACCTATTATGGCATTTCCATAGCCATTCCGAGATATATTGCCATGCAACTTCCATCATCATCATATACATGACTTGAGCATTTATTGTCATATTGCTTTGCATGATCGTAAGATAGCTAGCATGATGTTTTCATGGCTTGTCTGTTTTTTGATGTCGTATCTATAATTTTTTATTGTTCCATGCCAATATTCTACAACTTTCATATACTTTTGGCAACTTTTTATACTATTTTTGGGACTAACATATTGATCCAATGCCCAGTGCCAGTTCCTATTTGTTGCATGTTTTTTGTTTCGCAGAAAATCCATAACAAACGGAGTCCAACCGGGATAAAAACTGACGGAGATTTTTTTTTTTGGAATGTATGTGAATCTTGGGAAGTGAGATCAACGCGAGACGATGCTCGATGAGCCTACGAGGCAGGGGGCGCGCCCCTGACCCTCGTGGACACCCCGTAAGGCGGTTGGTGCCCTTATTTCGCCACAAAAAAGCTAATAACCAGATAAAAATCGTGTCCAAAATTCATCCCAATCAGAGTTACGGATCTCCGGGAATATAAGAAACGGTGAAAGGGCAAAATCTGGAACACAAAAACAGAGAGAGACAGATCCAATCTCAGAGGGGCTCTCACCCCTCCCATGCCATGGAGGCCGTGGACCAGAGGGGAAACCCTTCTCCCATCTAGGGAGAAGGTCAAGGAAGAATAAGAAGAAGGGGGGGCCCTCTCCCCCTCTCTCCCGGTGGCGCTTGGAACGCCGTCGGGGCCATCATCATCACCGCAATCTACACCAACAACTTCACCACCATCATCACCAACTCTTTCCCCCTCTATGCAGCGGTGTAACCCCTCTTTTACCCGCTGTAATTGTAACACCCCGAGACCGATGTGCCAGGTGTCTTCCTGTTATTCGCTGTTGTTGCCATGTCATTTGCTAGCGTGTTGCATCTTATCATGTCATCATGTGCATTGCATCATCATGTTTTAAAACTTGCATTCGTCCGGGTTCTCCGAGTTCTCTCTGTTGTCCGTTCTGAGCCCAACCACACTTGCACGCGCCCGCGGCATGTCCGAAATAGTATTTTATAAGTGGCCGGAAAATGTTCTTGGAATGGGATGAGAGTCGGCGTGCAGTCTTGTTATAGTGTAGGTAGACCGCCTGCCAAGTTTCATCGCAATCGGAGCTCGTTTGATGCCCCAACGGATATCTATAGCGGCAATATAGTCGGTCAAACGTCGGACATTTTCGGTCTTCGAAAACAGTCGCCGGGCCTCTCTCTCTTCTCTTCTCTCAGCTCGAGCCCTTCTGCACAACCCACAAGTTCCAACCGACCCCTCGCGTGCGTGTCCGAAACTTCCCCGGACCCGACCCGGACTGTTGCCACCGTTGTGTCCGGATCATCCCCAAACATCTACAAAACGTCTCTGTTTCTTTATTTGGACTCACCAACCTTTTTTATCTCGACCGTCCGATCTAAATTGGAGTGTCCAAATAGCCCTTTATCTCATTGCTATATATTTAGTCCAACCATAACGTCTAGGGAGTCTGTCCCATCATTCCTCCCCGCCGCCGTCGCTCCAAAAATTCATCCTCGGGATCCCTCCCGATTCAGAATCCACCAATCGACACTGCAGCCAACCACAAACCTACCCTGGTCACCTCCTCGTTGTCCCATTGAACCAATCCCCTCCCGATCCAAAAAACCACCATCGCCACTGCTCCTCCTCAATTTTCCACGCCCAACCAACCGCCGCCACCCTCTCCCTTGTTTTCCTCACCAGCAACAGCATGAGGCAGCTCTTCCCCTCGTCTCTCTCCACGCCCGTGGCCGAGCAGGAGCGCTCGGCCTCATCTCGTCGCCCCGGCCTTGTGCAGCTCCTCGTCCCCTCTCTTCTTCCCCGCTGCTCTCTCTCCCTCTCTTTGTAGCATCTCTGGTGCCTCACTTCTCTCTCTCTCATAGGACCACGCCGGCGACTGGAGCAGCCACCCTTGCCTCTGGACCCACGCCCAGTCTTCGTTCCCGTGCCGCTCGTCGCGTGGCCTCTGCTCTCTGCCAGACGTCCTCCTGTTGGCTTCTACCAGCGCGCCCTTCCTCCTCCTCGTCGTTCATCACCTGGCTGTCGGAGTCGCAAAAAACCGCAAGCCCCCCCATGGTCGCCAGGGCCTTCCCCGACCTCGATCCGCCAAGTCCGCCGGCGCGAACGGCCTTCACCGCTCGGATCCGCCGATGCCTCGACCTGCCGCCTCGGATTCCGACGACCCCAGTTCACCGTTGCCGCGCTGAGACCCGCTGTCGCCTCGCCGTTGACCTTCAGCTCTGCCGTTCTGGCTCTGTCGAGCAGAGGACGAGCATCGCCTGGGCTGCCTCCCTCGCACGCGTGTGGGCCGGCCTCGCCCCGGCTCCAGCAGCGCCCTCCGTTCCCTGGGCCGGCCCTTCTCCTCCTCTGCTGTGCCGAACTGGGCCTGGCCCATGGTGAGAGCAGATCCGGCCCGACATGTTTTTTTCCATAATACATTTTTCCTTTTTTTTCAGAGAACGCAGATTTACAAAAAGCCCCTAAACTTCATGCATATAATAACCTAATAACCGTGCATCGGATTAAAACAATTTATATATGAAATATGCTTAGTTTTTCATCTAGTTCCATAATATGTCATTTTCATCCATGTTTAAAATGCTTAAGATGCTGTTTGTTTAAACTTGCTTAATTAACTTGCTAAAATGATTTATTTCATATCTTAATAACCGTAACTCGGAATTTAATAAACTTTATATGTAAATGGGGTAGAAAAATGCCTAGTTTAAAATGGTGGCCTTACTTTGCATGTTTAATAACTCTAAAATTGTGTTTAGGGCAGAACAGTACCAAACCTAAATATGCATATGGGGATTTACCGGAATTGTTGTTCGTTGTTTCCGGCCTCATTTAAACTTGCCTAGATAGGATAGTTTCATTATGCTTCACCTCTTGCCATGTTAATCAACATTTAATCTTGTTGGGTACATAAACGAGTGAACTAAATAAGTCACGTGGTGTTCCGTCAATATGCAACTCGTTGCATGTTGAGCTCCACTTAATTTGTAGGTTGTTTGTGCTCTTCGCCATGCCTCATTAAACCGGACATGCATCATACTTGTTTGCGCATCGTGCCATGCTTATGTGATGATTGTTTACTATGTTTTTGCTTTCTTTCCGGTGTTGCTTCTTCGGGTTGGTTCTGATAATGTCGTGTTTGTGAGGACCGTTCGACTATGTCCATTTGTCTTCTTCATGGACTCGTTCTTTCTTCCTTGCGGGATTTCAGGCAAGATGACCATACCCTCGAAATCACTTCTATCTTTGCTTGCTAGATGCTCGCTCTTTTGCTATGCCTATGCTGTGATACCTACCATCTTTATCATGCCTCCCATATTGTTGAACCAAGCCTCTAACCCACCTTGTCCTAGCCAAACCGTTGTTTGGCTATGTTACCGCTTTGCTCAGCCCCTCTTATAGCGTTGTTAGTTGCAGGTGAAGATTGGAGCTTGTTTCATGTTTGGAACATGGATATTTTGTTGGAATATCACAATATCTCTTATTTAATTAATGCATCTATATACTTGGTAAAGGGTGGAAGGCTCGGCCTTATGCCTGGTGTTTTGTTCCACTCTTACCGCCCTAGTTTCCGTCATATCGGTGTTATGTTCCCGGATTTTGCGTTCCTTACGCGGTTGGGTTATAATGGGAACCCCTTGACAGTTCGCCTTGAATAAAACTCCTCCAGCAAGGCCCAACCTTGGTTTTACCATTCGCCACCTAGCCTTTTTCCCTTGGGAGTCGCGCATCCCGAGGGTCATCTTTATTTTAAAACCCCCCTGGGGCCAGTGCTTGTCTAAGTGTTGGTCCAAACTAGAGCCCCTTGCAGCGCCACCTCGGGGAAACTCGAGGGCTGGTTTTAGTTGCACAGATTGCTTATCTGGTGTTGCCCTGAGAACGAGATATGTGCGGCTCCTATCGGAATGTCGGCGCATCGGGTGGTCTTGCTGGACTTGTTTTACCATTGTCGAGGACTTCTTGTAACCGGGATTCTGAGTCTGATCGGGTCTTCCCGCTAGAAGGAATATCCTTCGTTGACCGTGAGGGCTTGTGATGGGCTAAGTTGGGACACCCCTGCAGGGATTTGAACTTTCGAAAGCCATGCCCGTGGTTATGGGCAGATGGGAATTTGTTAATGTCCGGTTGTCGAAAACATAAAGTTGATCTTAATTAAAATACATCAATCGCGTGTGTAACCGTGATGGTCTCTTCTCGGCAGAGTCCGGGAAGTGAACACGGTGTTGGAGTAATGCTTGACGTAGGTTGTTCTAGGATCACTTCTTGATCTTATTTGTTCGATCGTGCTTTGCCTTCTCTTCTCGCTCTCATTTGCGTATGTTAGCCACCATATATGCTAGTCGCTTGCCGCAGCTCCACCTCATACCTTTTACCCTTCCTTTAAGCTTAAATAGTCTTGATCGCGAGGGTGTGAGATTGCTGAGTCCCCGTGACTCACAGATACTTCCAAAGCCAGCTTACAGGTACCGAGGATACCGTGCAGATGACGCAACCAAGCTCAAAGAGGAGCTCTATGAAGATCTTATCCTTCGTGTTGTTTCGTTCTAGTCGATCAGTAGTGGAGCCCAGTTGGGACGATCGGGGATCTGTGTAGCATTTGGGGTAGTCTTCTTTTATTTTGGTTCCGTAGTCGGACCTTGATTGTATCTAGTTGATGTAATGCTTTATTCATGTATTTGTGTGAAGTGGTGATTGTAAGCCAACTATGTATCTCTTTCCCTTATGTATTACATGGGTTGTGTGAAGATTACCTCACTTGCGACATTGCTTTCAATGCGGTTATGCCTCTAAGTCATGCTTCGACACGTGGGAGATATAGCCGCATCGAGGGTGTTACAAGTTGGTAATCAGAGCCTTCCCCGACCTTAGGAGCCCCCTGCTTGATCGAATCGCTGGCGTTATTGAGTCTAGAAATGTTTTGAGTCATTTAGGAATTATATATATCGGAGAGTTAGGACTTCTTTTTACTCCTCAGTCCCTTCGTCGCTCTGGTGAGGCATCCTGACGTAGAGTTTTGACTCTTCTCTTCTCAAATTTCACTAAAAAAATTTAGGATCATGCGGGTATCTTGGATTCGTTCCGATGGTTTTTTGACGAGAACATTGTTCTTGGTGCCTCCTAACATTTAGGGGTTGTGGCAGTGTCCCGGGGAGTTGAGCTCCGAGGTGTTGTCGTCACTATTTTATCGTTGCAGTTCTGGAATACCTGAGAGTAGTTTCGCCGACATCGAAAATCTCTTTTATGCAGTTGTTGGTGAGATAACCTCGACACCACCCAGTACTGGGGCGGGAGTTCGGGAGTATTGCCATAACTCGTATAACGGATGCTTTTCGAAGGTTGAGGTAAACGATTTCTGAAGGTTTCTTGGTTATGTGTTGAAGGATGAATACAGCTGGATGTAGGATTTGCTAGTTTTGGGTGAGATATTATGCTTCCCCTGTATCCCCAACACCTGATTGCATAACCGGAAAGTTTCGGGCGTTTATAAGTGGGAATTCAAGTAGCTCTTAGGATATCTTTCCGACGGATATATGATATGAAATTGGGGTTCGACGTCTAGTGGTTCGCCTATCCACGGTTGGTTTTACAGTGGTCTCGTTGTGTCTTAAAGAGTCCTTGGCTATGCCGACTCGGGGACGCTTCGTATGTCATGTGCACTGCCTTGTACATGATGGTGCTGTACGATCGAGCTCGTGTAGGCCCCACCACGAAAACTTCGGACGAAATCTCTATCATATGTTTGTTCCGGCTTATTTTGCAAGCCAATCCTTTGTTTTGTTTTGAGTTGTGGTATTCGAGTTGCTTCGATGTCAAGTGTTTGATTCCATACCTTCCCCAAATGGTGTTCTCATACTCCGATGCGAATACTAATCCTTCTTGATAATCGATATTGTCATGTCAAACCTTTTCAATCGGCGTGTTTTCTCTTCAAGTGGATCCGATCATTTCAACATCCGCAAGATCAACTCAAGTCTTCTCAACGGTGTCCATTTCATCCATACCAAGTTGTCTTTGTTTTCCCACCCTCCCCCCCTTTTTCTTCAAGGACTCGGATTTCTTTTTCAAGTATCCATCTTATGGATGTGAAGTCTCTTCTTTCTTTCCTTTCAATGTTCTTACCAGGTGATTTTCATGAAGGTCCTAAAGGAACCTCAAGTTCATCATCCTTCATTCTTTTTATTCTCCGGTGGAACCAATTTAAGCTTTCGGTGTTGATCATATTCTTTTCCTTATTTCAATGCTTTCTCATGCCGGTCAAAATTCTTAATCGTTCACCTCTCGCTATTAATTGTTCCGGAGTGCTCATAATATCTAGAAGATTCGTGTTTCCACTCTGCTTTCATTCAAACTCTTTCGAGGATGTTATCTCTTTCAAGTCATTTAATTCAACTGGTGCAATATCTTTCAAGTAATCATTTCAACGGTGTTTCTTTTGAGTGGGTCCTAACCCACAGGTCTTTTCCAGGATCTTACCTGACTCTTCCAATTTTTCCGGAGTTATCCTCAAATTCTTTTCGAAGTTTGACGTAAGAATGAGTTATCATCAGTCAAATGCCTTTCTCCAAGATCGGTTAAATTCTTTTCATCGTTGGCTCAACCTTTCCATTATTTATTCCGGAGTGCCTCAACAATTTGGTGGTGTTTCTCATCGTCATTCTTGGATTTGAAGACCGAAGAAGACTTTTCTCTCAATCTTGCTCCATTCTCTTCAAAGATTCGTGATTCTAGCTTGTTGGCATCCTCTCATAATTCTCTTCGATTGTGAGATTTCTTTTCACCTATCCGGAGCAATTCAGGAGTCTTTTCAGTTTGATCATCCGGAGTCCATCATCTCAGAGTTATTCATTCTCAGCTTTTAGCTCTCGTTCCCCAAATCTTACCGGGGCATCATTCAAATATTCTCTAATCAATTCATGATCTCTTCATTCTCTTATATCTAAACTCTCATATATCTTCGTTCGTTTGCTAATTCTTACCGGTGATTCACCCCTACTTCGTTCATTTTCAATTCTTACGGTGGTTTGTTCAAGATTCTCTTCCATGGTTGTCATACCAATTTTTTCGTTGTTTCAACCCGACCGGTGATTCATTGAAGACCTTCCCAAGTTGACGCTATATCTATCTTAATCCTTTCTACGAGAATTAGTAATATGTCAAATCTGTTGCTTGTCATCAATTTAAATTGGTGAAGGATACGTATAACGTAATTCTTATTCTTGCTTCATCCAAGTGACTAATTCCTTATTCCGGAGGCTCATCAAATTCCAGATTTCAATTTTTCATCTTCTCTTTCTCCCGGAATTCCAATCTTTTTCAACTATTTCATCATGGAGATTCATCTAAATTGGTACAAGGATTCACCTTGTGTTTTCAACTTCTCTTTCCTTCCGTTTGATCATTCTTTTGTTACCAGAGTTCTTCATGGAGGTTCTACATGATAGTTTCATCAAGGATTTAATTTCCTTCTCGAAGTGTTCATCAACATTGTTTTCAGAGGAGCTCAAGCATTCGTCATCTTGCAATCCGGAGTGCAATTCTTTTTACAGTATCATTTGAGGTGGTGCTATGGCATTCTTCATAACTTGAGTTCATGTTTCATGATTCACATGTTGTTAAGAATGAGGTATTTTAATCCATCAATCCCTTCGTTGGAATTATCTTGGGCTACATTTCACCTAAAACCGTCCCTAAGGATTGTTGCTATTTATGGTGCTCATATAGGACCCAAGTTCTTCTTTATCCTCCCGGTGAAATAGTTTCTCGTCTCCTGCTCTTATCAATCCAATCTTTTTCCGTGAGTGGCAGGTTATCACCTCATAAATTTGAGATGCTTTCCATAAGCCCATTTCAAGCTTATCCTATCGTTGTTGGTGTTCCAACAACTCTGTTCGACCCTTCTCCTAAGGACACCTTTCAAGATCTTTTGTAGCAGAAGTTGGCTTTTTCTTCTACATTCTTTTATCTCTATGATCTATCATCAATTTCTCTCTTCCGGAGACATTGCGATGTTGCTCTTTTCAACCCATCATTTTGTTTTGTCAAGATCATGCTTCTTTCTTTTGCTTATCCATTTAACCGGAGTGTTCTGTCCCTTTTGCTCAAGTTCTTTTCGCCTTATCAAGCCTTGTATTTATTTTCATTCGGAGTGCTGCCCGAATTTGTTTCTTCCTTATTACTCTTCCCTACCGGAGTGCTTCAACTTTGTTCTTCCTCGTTCCTCTTTCCTAACGGAGTGCTTTCAACTTCGCTCATCTCCGTTGTATTTTTTCTCGAAATTGCTTAACCTTTTCAAGGTTCTTTGGTTTCACTCATTTTTCAAAGAAGCAACTTAGTTTTACCTCTTCTCTTTTCTCTTCCGTTTTCCCTCAGGTGCCATCCTAGATCTCGGGACGAGATCCTCTCGTAGTGGTGGAGTGTTGTAATGCCCCGAGACCGATGTTCCAGGTGTCTTCCTGTTATTCGCTGTTGTTGCCATGTCATTTGCTTGCGTGTTGCATCTTATCATGTCATCATGTGCATTGCATCATCATGTTTTAAAACTTGCATTCGTCCGGGTTCTCCGAGTTCTCTCTGTTGTCCATTCTGAGCCCAACCACACTTGCACGCGCCCGCGGCATGTCCGAAATAGTATTTTATAAGTGGCCAGAAAATGTTCTCGGAATGGGATGAGAGTTGGCGTGCAGTCTTGTTATAGTGTAGGTAGACCGCCTGCCAAGTTTCATCGCAATTGGAGCTCGTTTGATGCCCCAACGGATATCTATAGCAGCAATATAGTCGGTCAAACGTCGGACATTTTCGATCTCCGAAAACAGTCGCCGGGCCTCTCTCTCTTCTCTTCTCTCAGCTTGAGCCCTTCTGCACAGCCCACAAGTTCCAACCGACCCCTCATGTGCATGTCCGAAACTTCCCCAGACCCGACCCGGACTGTTGCCACCGTTGTGTCCGGATCATCCCCAAACATTTACAAAACGTCTCCATTTCTTTATTTGGACTCCCCAACCTTTTTTATCTCGACCGTCCGATCTAAATCGGAGTGTCCAAATAGCCCTTTATCTCATTGCTATATATTTAGGCCAACCCTAACGTCTAGGAAGTCTGTCCCATCATTCCTCCCCGCCGCCGTCGCTCCAAAAATTCATCCTTGGGATCCCTCCCGAATCCACCAATCAACACTGCAGCCAACCACAAACCTCCCCTGGTCTCCTCCTCGTTGTCCCATCGAACCAATCCACTCCCGATCCAAAAAACCACCATCGCCACTGCTCCTCCTCAATTTTCCACGCCCAACCAACCGCCGCCACCCTCTCCCTTGTTTTCCTCACCAGCAACAGCATGAGGCAGCGCTTCCCCTCGTCTCTCTCCACGCCCGTGGCCGAGCAGGAGCGCTCGGCCTCATCTCGTCGCCCCGGCCTTGTGCAGCTCCTCGTCCCCTCTCTTCTTCCCCGCTGCTCTCTCTCCCTCTCTCTGTAGCATCTCTGGTGCCTCACTTCTCTCTCTCTCACAGGACCACGCCGGCGACTGGAGAAGCCACCCTTGCCTCTAGACCCGCGCCCAGTCTTCGTTCCCGTGCCGCTCGTCGCGTGGCCTCTGCTCTCCA
Organism: Triticum urartu; assembly: GCF_003073215.2. Lineage (NCBI taxonomy): Eukaryota > Viridiplantae > Streptophyta > Magnoliopsida > Poales > Poaceae > Triticum > Triticum urartu. The sequence continues at coordinate 441,099,165 of NC_053023.1, forward strand.
CCGGACGTCCTCCTGTTGGCCTCTACCAGCGCGCCCTTCCTCCTCCTCGTCATTCATCACCTGGCTGTCGGAGTCGCAAAAGACCGCCAAGCCCCCCATGGTCGCCAGGGCCTTCCCCGACCTCGATCCGCCAAGTCCGCCGGCGCGAACGGCCTTCACCGCTCGGATCCGCCGATGCCTCGACCTGCCGCCTCGGATTCCGACGACCCCAGTTCACCGTTGCCGCGCTGAGACCCGCTGCCGCCTCGCCGTTGACCTTCAGCTCTGCCGTTCTGGCTCTGTCGAGCAGAGGACGAGCATCGCCTGGGCTGCCTCCCTCGCACGTGTGTGGGCCGGCCTCGCCCCGGCTCCAGCAGCGCCCTCCGTTCCCTGGGCCGGCCCTTCTCCTCCTCTGCTGTGCCGAACTGGGCCTGGCCCATGGTGAGAGCAGATCCGGCCCGACATGTTTTTTTCCATAATACATTTTTCCTTTTTTTCAGAGAACGCAGATTTACAAAAAGCCCCTAAACTTCATGCATATAATAACCTAATAACCGTGCATCGGATTAAAACAATTTATATATGAAATATGCTTAGTTTTTCATCTAGTTCCATAATATGTCATTTTCATCCATGTTTAAAATGCTTAAGATGCTGTTTGTTTAAACTTGCTTAATTAACTTGCTAAAATGATTTATTTCATATCTTAATAACCGTAACTCGGAATTTAATAAACTTTATATGTAAATGGGGTAGAAAAATGCCTAGTTTAAAATGGTGGCCTTACTTTGCATGTTTAATAACTCTAAAATTGTGTTTAGGGCAGAACAGTACCAAACCACAAAATATGCATATGGGGTTTTACCGGAATTGTTGTTCGTTGTTTCCGGCCTCATTTAAACTTGCCTAGATAGATAGTTTCATTATGCTTCACCTCTTGCCATGTTAATCAACATTTAATCTTGTTGGGTACATAAACAAGAGTGAACTAAATAAGTCACGTGGTGTTCCGTCAATATGCAACTCGTTGCATGTTGAGCTCCACTTAATTTGTAGGGTTGTTTGTGCTCTTCGCCATGCCTCATTAAACCGGACATGCATCATACTTGTTTGCGCATCGTGCCATGCTTATGTGATGATTGTTTACTATGTTTTTTGCTTTCTTTCCGGTGTTGCTTCTTCGGGTTGGTTCTGATAATGTCGTGTTTGTGAGGACCGTTCGACTATGTCCGTTTGTCTTCTTCATGGACTCATTATTCTTCCTTGCGGGATTTCAGGCAAGATGACCATACCCCCGAAATCACTTCTATCTTTGCTTGCTAGATGCTCGCTCTTTTGCTATGCCTATGCTGTGATACCTACCACTTTCTTATCATGCCTCCCATATTGTTGAACCAAGCCTCTAACCCACCTTGTCCTAGCAAACCGTTGTTTGGCTATGTTACCGCTTTGCTCAGCCCCTCTTATAGCGTTGTTAGTTGCAGGTGAAGATTGGAGCTTGTTTCATGTTTGGAACATGGATATTTTGTTGGAATATCACAATATCTCTTATTTAATTAATGCATCTATATACTTGGTAAAGGGTGGAAGGCTCGGCCTTATGCCTGGTGTTTTGTTCCACTCTTACCGCCCTAGTTTCCGTCATATCGGTGTTATGTTCCCGGATTTTGCGTTCCTTACGCGGTTGGGTTATAATGGGAACCCCTTGATAGTTCGCCTTGAATAAAACTCCTCCAGCAAGGCCCAACCTTGGTTTTACCATTCGCCACCTAGCCTTTTTCCCTTGGGAGTCGCGCATCCCGAGGGTCATCTTTATTTTAACCCCCCCCCCCCCGGGCCAGTGCTTGTCTAAGTGTTGGTCCAAACTAGAGCCCCTTGCAGCGCCACCTCGGGGAAACTCGAGGGATGGTTTTAGTTGTACGGATTGCTTATCTGGTGTTGCCCTGAGAATGAGATATGTGCAGCTCCTATCGGGATGTCGGCACATCGGGTGGTCTTGCTGGACTTGTTTTACCATTGTCGAGGACTTCTTGTAACCGGGATTCCGAGTCTGATCGGGTCTTCCCGCTAGAAGGAATATCCTTCGTTGACCATGAGAGCTTGTGATGGGCTAAGTTGGGACACCCCTGCAGGGATTTGAACTTTCGAAAGCCATGCCCGCGGTTATGGGCAGATGGGAATTTGTTAATGTCCGGTTGTAGAAAACCTAAAGTTGATCGTAATTTAAATACATCAACCGCGTGTGTAACCATGATGGTCTCTTCTCGGCGGAGTCCGGGAAGTGAACACGGTGTTGGAGTAATGCTTGACGTAGGTTGTTCTAGGATCACTTCTTGATCTTAGTTGTTCGATCGTGCTTTGCCTTCTCTTCTCGCTCTCATTTGCGTATGTTAGCCACCATATATGCTAGTCGCTTGCCGCAGCTCCACCTCATACCTTTTCCCTTCCTTTAAGCTTAAGTAGTCTTGATCGCGAGGGTGTGAGATTGCTGAGTCCCCGTGACTCACAGATACTTCCAAAACCAGCTTGCAGGTACCGAGGATACCGTGCAGATGACGCAACCAAGCTCAAAGAGGAGCTCTATGAAGATCTTGTCCTTTGTGTTGTTTCGTTCTAGTCGATCAGTAGTGGAGCCCAGTTGGGACGATCGGGGATCTGTGTAGCATTTGGGGTAGTCTTCTTTTATTTTGGTTCCGTAGTCGGACCTTGATTGTATCTGGTTGATGTAATGCTTTATTCATGTATTTGTGTGAAGTGGCGATTGTAAGCCAACTATGTATCTCTTTCCCTTATGTATTACATGGGTTGTGTGAAGATTACCTCACTTGCGACATTGCTTTCAATGCGGTTATGCCTCTAAGTCGTGCTTCGACACGTGGGAGATATAGACGCATCGAGGGCGTTACAGTAATCTCTACTTAAACATGGTGCTCAACGCTATATATTATTTCCCAATGATGTATGGCTATCCTATGATGTTTGAGTAGATCTGTTTTGTCCTATGGGTTAATTGATGATCGTGATTGGTTTGAGTTGCATGTTTTATTATTGGTGCTGTCCTATGGTGCTCTTTGTGTCGCACAAGCATGAGGGATCTCTGCTATGGGGTTTGCGATATGTTCATGATTTGCTTATGGTGGGTGGCGTGAGTGATAGAAACACAGACCCTAGTAAGTAGGTTGTTTGCGTATGGGAATAAAGAGGACTTGATGCCTTATAATGCTATGGTTGGGTTTTACCTTAATGATCTTTAGTAGTTGTGGATGCTTGCTAGAGTTCCAATCATAAGTGCATATGATCCAAGAAGAGAAAGTATGTTAGCTTATGCCTCTCCCTTAAATAAAATTGCAATAATGATTAACGGTCTAGTTATCGATTGCCTAGGGACAAATAACTCTCTTGTGACAACAAGCTCACTACTAAAAATAACTTAGTTGTGTCTTCATCTAAACAGCCCCTAGCTTTTATTACATGCTCTTTATTATCTTGCAAACCTATCCTATCACACCTACAAAGTACTTCTAGTTTCATACTTGTTCTAGGTAAAGCGAACGTTAAGCGTGCTTAGAGTTATATCAGTGGTCGATAGAACTTGAGGGAATATGTGTTCTACCTTTAGCTCCTCGTTGGGTTCGACTCTCTTACTTATCAAAGGAGGCTACAATTGATCCCCTATACTTGTGGGTTATCACTAATCAAGCATTTGAGGACTTGAAGAAACAGTTGGCTGAGCCGCCCGTTCTTGCGGCACCCATTGATAAAGAGCCTTTGCTGTTATATGTGGCTGCCAATAGTCGAGCTGTTAGTGTTACCATTTTGGTGGAAAGGAAGGAAACAGGCAAAGAATATCCGGCTCAACGGCCGGTTTACTATATCAGTGGAGTCCTTATTGAGTCCAAACAAAGGTATCCACATTGGAGAAGCTTGTGTATGGGGTTTTTATGGCTAGCTGGAAGCTTAAGCAGTATTTTCTGGGTCATCCTATCATTGTGGTTAGTTCTTCCCCTTTAGGGGATATCATCCAAAACAGAGAAGCCACAGGTCGGGTAGCCAAATGGGCCATTGAGCTTGGACCTCATGGTTTAAAGTATGTGCCTCGTACAGCCATCAAATCTCAAGCACTTGTGGATTTCATCAATGATTGGACAGAGTTGCAGATGCCTGAGGAGAAGCCAGATAACACGGATTGGACTATTCACTTTGATGGGTCCAGACAGTTGGAAGGCTCGGGGGCTGGAGTTGTTTGACTTCCCCACGAGGTGATAAATTTTATTATGTTCTCCGGTTGATGTTCCCTTGTACTAACAATGCAGCTGAATATGAGGCCTTGCTCCACGGTCTTCGGATGGCTAAGGAGATGAACTTAAGCCAGGTGAGGTGCTTTGGCGACTCAAATCTGGTAGCTCAGCAAGTTTCTGGCACTTGGGATTCTAAAGATCCACTCATGGTGGCTTATCATCGAGAGGTTGATGCTATCGCAGGTCACTTCAAGGGTTATCAAGTGGAACATGCTGATCGCAGGAAAAATGAGGTGGCTGATGCTTTAAGCCGGTTAGGGTCTCAGCGTAAGCCGGTGCCACCTAACACTTTCCTGGATATTCTGCATAACCCTTCTGTCAAATTGCCTACGGAGGAGGATCTTACTATTCCTGACCCGGAGGTACAGCTGGTGGCGGCTCTTCATGCTATTCCTGATAGGACAGTTCCCTATTTGGCTTATATGACCTGGGGCGAGTTACCTGAGGATGAAACTTTGGCCAGACAGATAACCCGGCGGTCTAAGTCAATGACTATTGTCAATGGAGAATTGCATCATCGTAGTGTCACAGGGGCGTTTCAACGCTGTGTTTCTCCTGGAGAAGGCTGTGAGATTCTACGAGAGATTCATGAAGGGGATTGTGGTCATCATGCCGGGTCTAAATCTCTCGTAGCCAAGGCTTTTCTTCATGGGTTCTATTGGCTGACGGCGCACGCTGATGCGGAGGATCTAGTCAGTAGATGTGATGGTTGTCAGAAGTTCTCACGGCGCACTCATGTGCCGGCTCAAGAATTGAGGATGATTCCAATTACTTGGCCGTTTGCAGTCTAGGGGCTTGATATGGTTGGGCCTTTCAAAAGGTCCAAGGACAAAAATACGCACCTCCTGATGGCGTTGGATAAGTTTACGAAGTGGGTGGAAGCAGAGCCGGTCAGTAAATGTGTTGCGGCGACGGCGGTTCAATTCATGAAAAAGGTGGTTTTCCATTTTGGTTTTTCCCACAATATTATAACGGATAATGGCACTAATCTATCCAAGGGTGCCATGGAGGAATTTTGTCAACATGAGCAAATCCGGCTTGATGTATCATCAGTGGCTCACCCCCAGTCTAACGGTCAAGCAGAGAGAGCTAATCAAGAAATCCTGAGAGGTATCAAGCCCCGGCTTATGGTCCCTTTGCAGAGGACGCCAGGTTGTTGGGTGGAGGAGTTACCCTCAGTATTATGTAGTATCAATACTACCCCCAATAGATCTATAGGTTACATGCCTTTCTTCATGGTTTACGGAGCGGAGGCGGTTCTCCCTAGTGACATCCGTCATGACTCACCCCGTGTGGTGGCTTATGTTGAAGCTGATAATGAAAAGGCACGTCAAGATGCACTTGACCTGTTAGACAAGGAGCGTGACCTCGTGGCAGCTCGATCAACGATTTATCAACAAGATCTGCATCGCTATCACAGCCACCGGGTTAAGACCAGAACCTTTCAAGAAGGTGACTTGGTGCTCCAGCTTATTCAGGATCAAACTGATATGCATAAGCTATCCCCACCTTGGGAAGGGCCTTTTGTGGTCAGCAAGAATCTGAACAATGGATCATACTACCTTGTTGATGTTTGAGACCACAAGGACTCATGCATGTTGGAGGAGGAGACCCGTCGGCCGTGGAATATTGCTCATCTTCGGCCTTACTACACTTGAGCCGCTAGCTCTTAGAATGTACATATCTTGACAATGTAATGATTATAATAAAGATGGCACCCCTGCTAATACAGGGTCTCTGTTCATTTCATCTCAAAGGATAATAAGTTTTCTTTTACTGCAAATGGTCATTTGGGGGCTTCCTGCTCGTATTTTAAGCATAGTGTGAATATCCCTCTTGATCAGCGCAATGCCACAATTATGGTCATTTGGGGGCTTCCTGCTCGTATTCGAAACATAGCTATGAATATCCCTCTTGATCGGCGCAATGCCACAATTATGGTCATTTGGGGGCTTCTTGCTCGTATTCGAAGCATAGGTGTGAATATCCCTCTTGATCGGCGCAATGCCACAATTATGGTCACTTGGGGGCTTCTTGCTCATATTTGAAGCATAGCTATGAAAATCCCTCTTGATCAGTGCAATGCCACAATTATGACCACTTGGGGGCTTCCTGCTCATATTTGAAGCATAGATGTGAATATCCCTGTTGGTCTGGCTCATACGCCAGGCTCACAAACCACTTGGGGGTTTCCTGCTCATATTTGAAGCATAGCTATGAATATCCCTCTTGGTCCGGCTCATACGCCATGCTTACAAAACACTTGGGGGCTTCCTGTTCAAACATAGGTGTGTTCGCCAAAGAGAACATAGCATTACTATGTTGGGTAACACAGTAATTTCAAAAAAAATCCTACGCACACGCGAGATCATGATGATGCATAGCAACGAGAGGGGAAGAGTGTTGTCCATGTACCCTCGTAGACCGTAAGCGGAAGCGTTATGACAACGCGGTTGATGTAGTCGCACGTCTTCATGATCGACCGATCCTAGTACCGAAAGTATGGCACCTCCGCGATCTGCACACATTCGGCTCGGTGACGTCCCACGAACTCTCGATGTAGCTGAGTGTCGAGGGAGAGCTTCGTCATCACGACAGCGTGATGACAGTGATGATGATGCTACTGTCGTAGGGCTTCTCCTAAGCACTACGATGATAGGACCGAGGTGGATTATGGTGGAGGGGGGCACTGCACACGGCTAAGAGATCAATGATCAACTTGTGTGTCTATGGGGTGGCCCCTAGCCACGTATACAATGGATGGAGGGAGGAGGAGGCCGGCCCTCATAGGGCACCCCCAAACTGTGGAGTCCTACTAGGACTCCCTAGTCCTAGTAGGATTCCACCTCTCACATGGAATAGGAAAAGGGGAAGGGAGAAGGAGAAGGAAGGAAGGGGAGCCCCCTTTCCCTAGTCCAATTCGGACCACCCTTGAGGCCTTTCTCTCCTTTCCCGTATGGCCCATTAAAGCCCAATACGAATTCCCGTAACTCTCTGGTACTCCAAAAAATACCCGAATTACTCAGAGCCTTTCCGATGTACGAATATAGCCTTCCAATATATCGATATTTACGTCTCGACCATTTCGAGACTCCTCGTCATGTCCCCAATCTCATCTGGGACTCCGAACAAACTTCGGTCATCAAATCACATAACTCATAATACGAATCGTCACAAAACGTTAAGCGTGCAGATCCTACAGGTTCGAGAACTATGTAGACATGACCGAGACTCATCTCCGGTCAATAACCAATAGCGGAACCTAGATGCTCATATTGGTTCCTACATTTTCTACGAGGATCTTTATCGGTCAAACTGCATAACAACGTACGTTGTTCCCTTTGTCATCAGTATGTTACTTGCCTGAGATTCGATCATCGGTATCTATATACCTGGTTCAATCTCGTTACCGTCAAGTCTCTTTACTTCTTCCGTAACGCATCATCCCGTAACTAACTCATTAGTCACATTTCTTGGAAGGCGTATAGTGATGTGCATTACCGAGAGGGCCCAGAGATACCTCTCCGACAATCGAAGTGACAAATCCTAATCTCGATCTATGCCAACTCAACAAACACCATCGGAGACACCTGTAGAGGACCTTTATAATCACCTAGTTATGTTGTGACGTTTGGTAGCACACAAAGTGTTCCTCCGATATTCGGGAGTTTCATGATCTCATAGTCATAGCAACATGTATAAGTTATGGAGAAAGTAATAGCAACAAACTAAACGATCATCGTACTAAGCTAACGGATGGGCCAAGTCAATCACATCATTCTCTAATGATGTGATCCCATTTAATCAAATGACAACTCATGTCTATGGTTAGGAAACATAACCATCATTGATTCAACGAGCTAGTCAAGTAAAGGCATACTAGTGACATTCTGTTTGTCTATGTATTCACACATGTACTAAGTTTCCGGTTAATAAAATTCTACCATGAATAATAAACATTTATCATGATATAAGGAAATATAAATAACAACTTTATATTGCCTCTAGGGCATATTTTCTTCAGTCTCCCACTTGCACTAGAGTCAATAATCTAGTTCACATCGTCATGTGATTTAACATCAGTAGTTCACATCTTTATGTGATTAGTTCACATCTCCATGTGACTAACACCCAAAGGGTTTATTAGAGTCAATAATCTAGTTCACATCGCTATATGATTAACACCCAAAGAGTGATCATGTTTTGCTTGTAAGAGAAATTTAGTCAACGGGTCTGCCACATTCAGAGCCGTATGTATTTTGCAAATTTTCTATGTCTACAATGCTTTGCACGCAGCTACTCTAGCTAATTGCTCCCACTTTCAATATGTATCCAGATTGAGACTTAGAGTCATTTGGATCAGTGTCAAAACTTGCATCGACGTAACCCTTTATGATGAACCTTTTGTCACCTCCATAACCGAGAAACATGTCCTTATTCCACTATGGATAATAATGACCGTTGTCCAGTGATCCACTCCTGGATCACTATTGTACCCTCTTGCAAAACTCATGGTGAGGTACACTGAGGGAGTCCTGGATTAGGGGGTCTCTAGACAGCCGGACTATATCCTTTGGCCGGACTGTTGGACTATGAAGATACAAGATTGAAGACTTCGTCCCGTGTCCGGATGGGACTCTACTTGGCGTGGAAGGCAAGCTAGGAAATATGGATATGTATATCTCCTCCTTTGTAACCGACCTTGTGTAACCCTAGCCCCCTCCGGTGTCTATATAAACTGGAGGGTTTTAGTCCGTAGGACAACATACAATCATACCATAGGCTAGCTTCTAGGGTTTAGCCTCTCTGATCTCGTGGTAGATCTACTCTTGTAATACTGATATCATCAAGAACAATCAAGCAGGATGTAGGGTTTTACCTCTATCAAGAGGGCCTGAACCTGGGTAAAACGTCGCGTCCCTTGCCTCCTGTTACCATCCGCCTTAGACGCACAGTTCGGGACCCCCTACCCGAGATCCGCCGGTTTTGACACCGACATTGGTGCTTTCATTGAGAGTTCCTCTGTGTCGTCACCATAAGGCTCGATGGATCCTTCGATCATCGCTAGCGATGCGGTCCAGGGTGAGCTTTCCTCCCCGAACAGATCTTCATATTCAGCGGCTTTGCACTGTGGGCCAACTCGCTTGGCCATCTGGAGCAGATTGAGAGCTACGCCCCTGGCCACCAGGTCAGATTTGGAAACTTGAACTACACGGCCGACATCCACGGAGACTTGATCTTCGACGGATTCGAGCCCATGTCGGACGCGTCATACAGTCTTGACGAGCATGACGTAACTCTGCCGTTGGACAATATTCAGGAGATCGCATCCGCAGCTACTCCGTCCATCAATCCGGAGCGGGTCGCGCCATCCGAGAGCGGAGGGATGGACCCCGCCATGGAGGCCGCACTCTCAGTGGTGATAGAGCCGGATACTGACTTCACCCCTTACGAGAGCCGTGTTGCTGAACCACTGGATTCATCTTCGGTCACGGACTCCGAGCCGCTTGTATCCGCGCCCGTCAAGTCCGACTAGGCGCCGATCATGGAGTTCACCTCCGTGGAAGCACTCACCTTTTAGAGATGTGCTAAATTCATTAAGGTCTCTCTCCTTGTCAAGAGAACCTTGGCCGAACTATGTCCGACTAGAATGGGATGCGGACGACGAAGAAATTCGCCGCCCACCCCCCACCCACTTAGTAGCCACTGTCGACGACTTGACCGACCTTCTCGACTTCGGCTCCGAGGACTTCGACGGTATGGACGACGAAGCCGGAGACGAACCGGAACCGCCGCCCACAGGGCGCTGGACCGCTACTTCATCACATGACGTGTACATGGTGGACACCCCCAACGAAGCCAATGGCGACGAGAAAGCGGAGGATAACCCCTCCAAGAAGCAACCCAAGCGCCGACATCAGCGGCGCCGCCCTAAGTCCCACCATAGCAAAAACAGCGATAACAATAGTCCACGCGACTCCGGAAAAGACGACAACTGCACCACCCTAGTGGCAGAAAACGATCAAGATGCAAAAAACAAACATAGTACGGATCTGACGTCCGAACACGATGACGCCGAAGATAAGCATCATCAATCCCCATCTAGGGAAGAAAACAGTCCGGACGATGATACACCCATCATCCTGGAAACACACTTGGAGCAAGAGAACCTCCGCAGGAGGCTTACTGCCACAGCGAGAAGCCTGAAGAAACAGAAGCAAAGGCTCAAGGTCGCACAAGATACGCTCAACATCAAGTGGAACAAAGTAACAAAGTATGGTAGAAGCTACCACCCAAATAGCTATCCAAAGCGCAAGCTATTACCGGAATTCGACGAGGAGGCCTTAGAGCCCATACAGCCGATAAGTGATACGGCCAACTGGCCGGATCCACCACCCTGTGAATGCGATAGAGCGGCTAACAAAGACACGCATAAGTCAACACACATTCTGCGTGAGAACTTGCGTCAAAAATCCGGCGCGACCAGATCCATCTATGGTTCTAGGAAGCACGCTACGGTACACAACCAGCGCCGAATACAACAAACCGTCCGAACACTATGGCGCATCCCAATACAGGGGTACCGCACACCCACTATGTTTCACTGATGAGGTCCTAGATCATGAATTCCCAGAAGGATTCAAACCAGTAAACATAGAGGCATACAACGGAACCACAGACCCTGGAGTCTGGATAGAGGACTTCATCCTCCATATTCATATGGCTCGTGGAGACGATCTCAATGCCATTAAACACTTGCCCCTCAAGCTTAAAGGGATAGCTAGGCACTGGCTGAAAAGCCTCCCCGAAAACTCAATTGGAAGTTGGGAGGAGCTCGAGGACGCTTTCCGGGCCAATTTTCAAGGGACTTATGTCCAACCGCCGGATGCAGACGATTTAAGTCATATAATTCAACAATCCGGAGAGTCCGCCCAAAAGCTTTGGAACAGGTTCCTCACCAAGAAGAACCAAATAGTCGACTGTCCGGACGCCGAAGCCTTAACAGCTTTTAAACACAGCGTCCGTGACGAATGGCTCGCCAGACACCTCGGTCAAGAAAAACCAAGAACAATGGCAGCCCTAACAAGCCTCATGACCCGCTTTTGTGCGGACGAGGACAGCTGGTTGGCTCGTAGCAGCACCAGCGACCCAAGCACATCCGAAGTAAGGGATGGCAATGGTAAATCACGACGCAACAAAAACAAGCGTCGAAATAAAGAAGGTAGCCCAGATAATACGGCGGTAAACGCCGGATTCAGGGGCTCCCGACCAGGTCAACGGAAAAAGCCTTTCAAAGGCAGCAGAGAAGGACAATCTGTCCTAAACAAAATTCTTGACAAACTCTGTTAGATCCACGGCACCCCAGAAAAACCTGCAAATCATACCCACAGAGATGTTGGGTCTTCAAGAAGGCCGGTAAGCTAAACGCCAAACACAAAGGGGAAGAGACACCAAGCGAAGACGAGGATGAACCTCGCCAGCTAAGCGCCGGAGGACAGAAAAAGTTCCCACCGGAGGTTAAAGCAGTAAACGTGATCCATGTGACAAGGAGGAAAGGCAATCACGCACTCCGACACACACGCGCCATAGAGCCCATCACCCCTAGGTCCAACCCCTGGTTGGCCTGCCCGATCACTTTTGATCATAGGGATCATGATACACATATCCAGCGCGAAGGACTGATGGCCTTGGTGTTAGACCCAATAATAAACGGGTACCGTTTCACAAGGGTCCTCATGGACGGCGGCAGTGATCTCAATCTAATATATCAGGACATAGTCCGCAAAATGGGGATAGACCCGACACAAATAAGCCACAGTAATACTACCTTCAAGGGAGTAATACCAGGCCAAGAGGCCCACTTCACGGGCTCTCTACTACTATAGGTGGTATTCGGTTCTCCCGATAACTTCCGAAATGAAACGTTAACTTTTCACATCGCTCCATTGCGAAGTGATTTTCAAGCACTTCTCGGAAGGGCGGCTTTCGCTCATTTTAACGCAATACTGCATTATGCTTTTCTCAAGCTCAAGCTGCCCGGTCCACGAGGCGTCATTATAGTTAGCGGAAATACCAACCGTCCTTCACGTACGGAAGAGGACCCGGCGGCTCTAATAGTTGCACACTAGGCGGCCTCACCAACCAGAAAAATGGCAGGTCATCAAGACCACAGACACGGCTAGACGAGTCTGGCGTCCCATCATACATGCATGAGATTGGTTTTCGAACCCTCATAAAATGATACCATGGGCTTCCCGCGTATAATCAGGGCCAGCCCGGCTCAACTAGGCTTCTCTGGAATTCTGATAACTTATTCTTCTTTTCGGCACCTAAATTCTTTCCTTTTGCAGGTTGCAATCATGCTACACCTGTCCAGGACACGGCACAATGGAGACACAGGTGCAGATGTGCAGCAGGGACCCGCGCGAAGGTTTCTTCTTAGATTAAGGCCCTGCGTAAACCTTTTTTACTGTCTCTTGTTGCTCACATCCTCCGGATACTCCATCCAACCGAGAAGGATGCCGGCGTTATTGGCATGTGGCCACGCCAGGATTTTGCACGTGCCTGGACACATGGGGTTTCTTATAAAGGGCATTGTTTAACCCAGTATCTGTTATAAAGACCAAACACCTTAGGGAGTGTTCGGCGTCTCGAGTTTGGCCCTATATGCATCAGCTCCGAATCATGTCTTTGGTCAAATGTTGGGTTTGCCCGGCTCCCACGTTTTGGTACCTTATGTTCCGTTATATCGGCTAAGGTAGCACTAGGAGAACTACTGCGATTGTGCCCTGGTTCATCCGGATGAGCACCTCAGTAGAGAAAGCCGAAAACTGACTGTCATGATATAGCGAGAGACTGGTCAACCACTCGATGACTAATCGGAATCTTCGGGATTCCTCCGCATTAACGAAGGGCCGTTTCCTGGTCATGTACGTACGCGCCCCGTATTCGGACGAGCGCAGAAGTACCAGGGGCTATATAGTAGCCCCACTGTCAAACTCCTATGGCTAAGTGAAAGTGTTAAAGCAATATAGTCTGATTGCCTCGTTCGCTACGCTATCACCTCCTTAACGGACCAAGACATTGGATCAAGTGTGGATATGCATCTTTTGCGAACACCCCCACATTATATGCGTGGGGGCGGAAGCCGACGACTGCAAACTTTCAGGTTATATACATATATACATAAACGGCCGCACAGGAGGCATCATAGTACTTTCGGGCAAAAGTATAAATACAGCCTTGATTAATTCAGAAAAACATTGTTTGTACAATTGGACTACATGTCACTGGAAAATAATATTCTTCGAGCACTGAGCCTCTATCAAACGAGCACCTTCAAGGACTTCTTCAAAGTAGTGCTCGGCAGCAACTCGGCCTATAGCCTAACCCTGTGCCGCAACAGTGGTGGCCTCCATCTCCACCCAGTATGTTTTGACACGGGCAAGGGCCATCCGCGCACCTTCTATGCAAGTTGATCTCTTTACAGCATCGATGTGTGGCACAGCTTCAAGGAATTGTTGCACTAAGCTAAAATAGCTACTCGGCCTTGGCCCTCCCGGCCACAGGTGATCCACAACGGACCTCATGGCAAGTCCGTACAACCTATGGAGCTCGGCCCAACCGGTCAATCGCTCATTCAGCAACAGCGGACGGACTGGAGCGTGAAACTGTGACCATAATAGCTTCTCCACATCGAGACCTTTCTGATCCTTGAAGTACTTGGCCGCATCAACAACACTTGCAGCCAAATCCATGTACTCGTCCGCAGAACTCCATAGTCGGTCCAGAGGAGCATATTTCGGATCTCCGAACTTAGTCCGCAACAAGAAGGGCTTCCCAGAAACGATATCCGTGGCTTGATTCAGCTCCTCCTTCATCGCTCTAATTTTGGAGCGGGCTTCCTTGGCAGCCACCCGGGCCTTCTCCAGGTCCGTCGCCTTCGCCCGGTTTTCTTCTTCAAGAAGCCGGTAAC